>NC_045446.1:5142837-5158461 GCF_002776525.5 Piliocolobus tephrosceles | reverse complement strand
CATCCATCCATCCATCCATCCATCCATCCATCCATCCATCCATCCATGTATCCATCCATTTATCCATTTATCTATCCATCCACCTATGCACTCACCCATCTGCTCATCCATACACACACTCACCCGTCTACCCATCCATACACATACCCACCCAACCCTTCCTCCCTTCCATCACATAACATTTGTTGAATTAATAGTAAAAGAAATAGTAGACTGAGTGTCCTATGGCCTGGTTTCCATTCTCAGTGCAACCCCTGTGCTGAGGCCAAGTCTGGGAGTGACACCTACCCAGGTCTGAGTCTCAGATATGCCATTTTCTCTTTTGTTATTGGCCAAACTCTTTCCCTCTTTGAACCTCAGTGTCCTCATCTGCAAAACAGGGCAATAAGGATTCTTGTCTTATTATTGGGAGGACATAAAAAGAATGTAGACTTGGGAGTTCTTGGAATCTTGTGAGCCTCCTGTGGGGACTCTTCAGGTCCTGTGCTTTGGGTAGGGGTGCTAAGATGGTACAAGAGGAAATCCTTGCTTTGGGGCTTCCTGTGCAGTGGAGCAGAGGAAGAACCAGCCAGAACTGGCAGGGTCTGTGTTGGATGGAGGTGGAGAAGATTGAGGGGTCTAGGCTGCAGAGGGGCACAGCCTCAGGATAGGTCTTGGTGGCCATGGTTGAAGGATTAGATTCAGGCTCTCAAGCAGGGTAGATAGTGGCTGCACTGGTATTTTGGAAGAACCCCTCTGTCTGCTGTGGAAAAAAACTAGTAAAGAGACTTGCAGTTGCCTGGCTAGACCATGAGACTGAAGGGCAGCGGGTGACACTAAACTTCACAGACACTTTTCCTCCTGAATGCTGAAACTGTGCAGGCACCAGAATCACTGATTTAGGTCTCAGGTGACCTGGATCACACCAGATCTCTGGTTCTTCCGTAATATGACATTTGTGCCTTATCTTCCCAGCCTGTGTCCCTGGCAGACATTGCTAATCAATTGCAGCTTTCTTTCCCCAGAGCCTAAAACTGTGCTGTCTAGTATGGTAGCCCCTGGCCATCATTTAAATATGGTTATTTAAATCTAAATCAATTAAAATTAAATAAAATTAACAATTCATTTGCTCAATTGCCACAGTCACGTCGTTTCGGTCTTTCTTTTTCAAATTTAGAGATAGGGTCTCGTTCTGTCACCCAGGCTGTATTGCAGTGGTGCAATCATCATAGCTCATTATAACACTGAACTTCTGGGCTCAGGTGATCCTCCAGCTTCTGCCTCTCAAGTAGCCCAGACTAGAAGTGGGCATCACCAAGCCCAGATAATTTTTTTTTTTTTTTTTTTTTTTTTGAGACGGAGTCTTGCTCTGTCGCCCGGGCTGGAGTGCAGTGGCCGGATCTCAGCTCACTGCAAGCTCTGCCTCCTGGGTTTACCCCATTCTCCTGCTTCAGCCTCCCATGTAGCTGGGACTACAGGCGCCCGCCACCTCGCCTAGCTAGTTTTTTGTATTTTTTAGTAGAGACGGGGTTTCACCGTGTTAACCAGGATGGTCTCGATTTCCTGACCTCGTGATCTGCCCGTCTCGGCCTCCCAAAGTGCTGGGATTACAGGCTTGAGCCACCATGCCTGGCCTGATAATTTTTTATTTTTTGTGGAGATGGGGTCTCACTATGTTGCTCAGGCTGGTCTTGAATCCCTGGTCTGAAGCTGTCCTCTCACCTCAACCTCCTGAGTAACTGGGGCCACAGATGTGAGCTACCATGCCCAGCCTACAGCCACATTTCAAGTGCTACTATAGCTATTAGGTACCAGATGGGACGGAGCAAGTACACAGCATTTCTGTTGTTAGAAGATTTCTGTTGGTCTGTGCTGACCTCAGCCAGGCTCCATAGCCAATTCTGGGTGAGTGAGGAGCTGGGAAGGACGACAAGCACCCTCTGCGCCTCCCCGGGCTAAGCAGTGGTGAATTCAGCCAAACTGGATTCCTCCCGTGGTCATATCTCATGGCAGTTTTTCTTTCTATCTGAATTTTGCACATAAGGTCAGACTTTAAAAAACCAAAGTCCTTCTGGGCTGACCCTTCTCAAGTTCACTTTCTTTTTGTCTCTCAAGAAAATTAAAAAAAGGAAGTAGGAAAAGCCCAGCTTTGCCATGTGGCCATAGATGTCACCTCAAGTGTCATTTCAGTCCTGAGCTCACCTGGCCTCTCCAGCCTCCGGAGGCTGCATGCTTCTGTTTTTTTTTTACATCTATTTTTAGTGCCCCTGGGTGAATGTCATTGCCGCCAGAGGCTGACATTTCATACTCTGGGAATCTTGACCTGCTGCTATTCCGTTGTCAGTCGAACCTGCTTTGTTATGCCCCAGAAGGAAAGAACAATGATCATTAATAATCGGCAACTTCTGGAAAATCGGAAATGGAACCTCTGTGATCCGAGGCTGCCCTTAACCCCAGCTGTGCTGCCTGCAGCGAGCACCACATGGCTGGTCTCCAGAAGGCTCCACAGTTGCCAGAAGGTTACATCCTGGGGCTGCCAGCTGGCCGAAGCAGGGCCGGTGGGCAGTAGGCAGTGGGCTGGGAGAGGGCAGACCTTGGCCCTCAGTCATGTGACTGGGGTGGAGGAGGTTGAGGCAGAGTGACAAGAACTTGGTGAGGAAAGGGTCCAACTGCATAGAGACTTGTGGCCCACCTCCAGAGACCAGCACAGGGGACACCCTCCGGGGCAGGGTGGAGGATAGGTGGGAGGAGGGGAGGGTGCCTTGTTCTGGGTGGGTGGGTGGGGGTCTCCCCTGGGCTGGGGAGTTCGATTCAGCCAAGTGTCTGAGCCCCTGACCCTGGATTGGGTTCCGTGCTGGATACTGTGGGACACAGAGCGGAATGAGAACGGGGTAAGTGGTGGGAACTAGTGGGGCCCTGGAGGAGCCCTGGCTGGCTGCTGGCTCACGGGTGGGGACTCGTGGCTGCAAAACGTCACACCTGCTGGCAGGGAAGACGTTGTGGGTTCCCCCAACACAGACGACTCCTTCAACCCCTTTGGGAGTGCGGACGGAACTGGGACTGGCCTGGCCTTTAGGGAAGAGGGGCTGTGCTTGTGTCTCAGGCTCAAGTCACCTTTGACAAGGGAAGCAAAGGTCTCGGGAACAATTCCTTCTTTTCACGCTGGGTGACCTGGCAGGAGCTCCTGCTGGAGCTGACGGAGGTGGCGGCCCCTCCCAGGCAGCCCAAGACAAACATGCTGTAGGAAGTTCCCACGCTCCCGGGCCTCTCGCCTGGAGCTTTTGCAGTTACCTCCCGGAGGCTGGGGCTGTGGGGGAGGGTGGGGCCTCAGGCACCTACAGGTGAGCCTGGAGTTCCAGGCCCTGGGGACACACCTGCTGAGCACCTACTCTGTGCCATGCATTTTGCAAACATCATCTTACTGAATCCTTAAAATGATCTTCCTAAATTAATATTATGATCTTCGTTTAGAAATCTAAGGCTTGGAGAGGTTGTCAGCCAGGTTTAGGGGTAGCTCAGCTCAGGCTGGAGTGTGAGGCAGGCATCAGCCACCACAGCCCAAGTGAGGGACAGAGTGGAGGGCCCTGGTGTTACCTGTGCTTGCCGGCCAGACTCTCCCACTCTGGGGTCCTGCCAAAAAGCCAGTGTGGTCTCTGTAGCCCTGCCACCTCTCAGATTCTAGACTTCCAGGCAGCAAGTGCTCAGGAAATGCCTGTCCTCTCAAGTACGTGTCTGACCAAGTCCTGCCCTTGCCAATCTCTCCGTCCCCCTGGGATCATTGCAGAGGAATGGGGAGTCAGGCCCACAGTCAGGGACTTGATTCTTGTGTCCTGAGGATGGACTGGCCCTCCTCACTCATTTATTCCACTGCCCACCTTGACCCCTACCAATCCATTGGTCTGTCCTTCTAGCCAACATCTACCATCAATCCATCCACACTCACTCATCTATCATCACCTTACCCACCAGCCACCTACACACACAGCATCCACCATCAATCTGTCCACACTCACTTATCCATCCATCACCTTACCCAGCAGCCACCCATGCATGCAGCATCCACCATCAATCCATCCACAGCCATTCATCTACCATCACCTTACCTACCAGGCACCCATGCATGCAGCATCCATCGTTCATCTCACTGCCAGTCTATCTGTTCACCTGCCCAGCATCCTCCATTTCTTGTCTATCCATCCACTTAATCTTCAGGAGCCTGTTTTGTTGCCCCTCTACCCACCCACTGATTGACCTGCACATCCATCAATACCCCGAATTCCTAGTGTCAGAAGTCAAGTTGCAGAGGGGACACAAAGCAAGGCTGGTATTAATTCTGGGTGAAGTGACAAAAGTCAAATTGCTTAAAACTAAATCCTTTTAGTCTTGGCTTTGCAACCGTTCAGCCAGAGACACCTGTACTTCCTTTCCTGGGAGATAGGGTGGTGTTTGGGTGGGGAAGCATGAGCTTTGGAGTCAGACCTCTGCCAGAATTGAATCATGGGTCTGCGGTTTATTAGCTGCATGAGCTTGGATGAGTTAACCAGCTTTTCTACGTCTCCTAGAGTGTAAACTGTAATACCAGCACCTCTTCGCTGAGTCATTGTAACAATGAAATGCATGCGATAAATAATATGTGCTGCTGATAGAATTAACGATCAGTTACAGAGACTGCATTAATTATGTCTGATTGTACTGACGGTGAGAGGTTTATTTTGCCTGTAATTAAGGAATGTCAAATTGATGAAAAACAATCTCTTTATACAATTTTTCATTGTTCAGGCTTTTTTTCTAAACAGCTTATCCTCCACCCATTTTCAATCATACATTTCTTCTTTATTTGAGCAGTACTGATAACCGCTTTTAGATAAAAGGAAAACAAAACTCCCAGCGGAGATAAAGGAAGGGCCTTTTCCTTTGTCAGCTATCCTTGAGGGGAACACGCCGTGCTGCATGTGATTTTTCCATTGGAATGTGAAAAAAGAGGTGTGAAATATTTGTTCAGATCATTTCTCATTCATGAGGCATTCCAATAACCACAAGCGGTATTGGCCCTTTCACCCAGGCACACCCAGGAGGGAGCGACTAGTCAGTCTGATTAATCTGCGTCTGTGGGAGTGAAAGAAAGAGTCCTTCCGGCTGAACCGGGACAAGGACACTCATGTTCCACTGGTGCTGTGTGTCTAACCACGCCAACTGCTTGCCATAGTCACTGTGTGGCAGAGCATAGCCTGGTCTGAGGGGTGGCTGTTTCTGCTTCCTGCTGGGCTTCAGAGGCTGAACCCGAGGCTCTGGTGTGTTCCTGACACATGTGGCTTTATTCCCTCTCTTGAAAAGAAGCAAATATCCCATTTCAGAGGAGGAGACTGAGGGTCAGAGTGGATACGGGAAACTTACTCAATGTCACACCCAGAGGACACATTTCAGGTCTGACACCAACATCCAGCTCTTGCTGCCACAGCCAGAAGTGTTACTATTCACTTGGTCACCCACTCCCAGGTCCCTGGTGTGTTTCTGAGCTGGCATGTGTCTGAGAAGGGCGCCTCCCATGTCCGCACACCCATAATGTTACCAAAATGTGATTATGGCTTAATGTGAGCTTCTCAGTTGAGACCCAGGCTCAGACCGGGTACCACGTCTGTCTCCTCTCAGTACAGCACTCCCACCTGGTCTGTACCTCTCCTCCAGAGCATCCCAATCCCAGTCTCTTGGTGTCTTTGATGCCAACACCTCTGTGTGAGTGACCTCTAGTCTTGTAGCAGAACACAGACTCCTGGCAGGAGATTTGGATGACACTAGGTGTGGTAGCTGATTTGAAATGGCATCTACTGATCCTCACCTCTCGCTATTCACATCCTTGTGTAGCTTCCTCCCATCTTGAATAAGACTGAGCTTGTAACCAACAGGATGTTGTGGAAAGGATGGAGTATGACTCTCTAGGCCATATCATAAAAAGCCTGTGGCTTCTGTCTTTCTTTCTTCAATTATGATGTCCCTCATGTTGTGAGGACCCTTAAGCAACCCACTAGAAAGGTCCATGTAGCAAGGACCTGAGGTTTCCTGCCCACAGCTGTGTGAGTGTGCCATCTTGGAAGTGGATGCCCTAGCCCCAGTCGAGCCTTCAGATAAAACTGCAGCCCTGGCCAACATCCTGACTGTGACCTCCTGAGAGACCCTGAGCCAGAATCACCCAGCTAAGCCACTCCCAGATCCCTGGCCCACAGGAACTGCAAGAGGTAATTAATATGCTGAGTTTGGGGTCTTTCGTGATGAGCAACAGATCACCAATGTATGAGGTGGGAATCCTGCTCTGGGTCTTAGTAGTTGAGTAGCCTGGATCAGGTGACTCCCTGGGAGCCTCAGTTTCCTCCTCTGTCAGACAGGATAGAATTCATAATAGCTCCCTGAGAGATCTGTGCTGAGAACTAAATGGTGTTCGTGTCAGGTGCCCTGCACTGGGCCTGGCCTCCTGAAGTCCACGTGATTATGCTGCAGTTATTCAGTTGCAGCCACATTTGCCTGTGTGGGTCCTGGCTTTCCTGCCTGGGCGTCAACACCCCACCAGCAGGACACTTTCTTACATGCCTCTTATGCCCTGATGTGCACACTCTCTCACACACATGCTCGCACATGCATGCTCACACACTCACACAATCACACACACACACACAGCCTCATGCACTCACCCAGCCCAGGGCTCAGCACAGTGCTTAAGGGAGCACAGTGGGTTTTTGGTCACTGCTGTAGAACCAGCGAATGAAGTGAACAGTTTCTTTTTTTTTTTTTTCCAATTAAAAATGTTGCCAGGTGTGGTGGCTCACACCTGTAATCCCAGCTCTTTGGGAGGCCGAGGTGGGCTGATCACTTGAGGTCAGGAGTTTGAGACCAGCCTGGCCAACATGGTGAAATCCTGTCTCTACTAAAAATACACAAATTGGCTGGGGTGGTGACATGCACCTGTAATCCCAGCTACTTGGGAGGCTGAGACAGGAGAATCGCTTGAACCTGGCAGGCTGAGGCTGCAGTGAGCTGAGATCCTGCCACTGCACACCAACCTGGGTGAGAGTGAGGCTCCATCGCAAAAAAATTTAATCATGGTAAAATATGCATAATATAATATTTATCATTTTAATCATTTATTAGTGTACGGCTCTGTGGCATTAAAATACATCCAGCCATCATGATGTTTGTACAATCATCATCACCATTCATCTCTAGAACTTTCTCATCTTCCAAACTAGAACTCTACCCATTAAACGCTAACTCCTTCTTCCACCTTCCTTAGCCCCTGGCACCCACCATTCTGCCTTCTGTCTCCATGAATCTGACCACTCCAGGGACTTCGTGTTAGTGGAATCCCGCAGTGCCTGTCCTCCTGGGACTGGCTTATTCCTCTCAGCTTAACGTCATAGCGGGTGTTGGATTCTCTGTCCTTTCGAAGGCACAACCATGTCCGTAGTGAATGGTGTTTCCCCCGGTGTTCCCCTCCCTCCCACTGTGCGATCTTTGAGGGCAGGCATGATCTCTCCTGGTTGTCTGTCTCCAGCCCCTCTCTTGGAACCCGGCTCTGAGTAAGCCTGATACAAGAAGTATTTGTGGAAGAAATGAAGCAAGTCCAGCCCCTGGGGTTTGTGTACTGGTCCTACCATTCCTTGGGTGGGGGGCCGAGGCAGGTGGCTTGCTCTCCTCCAGTCTCCGCTTCCTAGCCTATAACATCCGGATGGAGACCCGTTCATGGGGCTGCCATAGGCTTCAAGCCTGGTAACCGTGCTCAGAAACAGTGGGATGCATGGCGGACGCAGAAGCTCCTGGCTCATCCCCTGGCTCCCTGGCTTGTCCCAAAGCAATGACACCCATTTGTCTGACCCAAGCCTGACTCTGGTCTGCCACTCCGGCAGGAGACTGGGGTGGTGGTTGTTGCCTTAGTTTCAACATGGCGGCACAGGATACTTTAATTACTGCCCATCCCCTGAGATAAGGCTCCTGGGTCCTACATTCCTGGTACCTGGTAATTCCATCGATAAGCCCCTGGGGCCAAGCTGAGACATCTTACGCCCAAGAATGCTGAGTGAAAACCACAGCCGGGGAAGAATTAGATCCAAATTCGCAAGGTGTGATTTCAGCTATGCGCTGATAACTTCTCTGGTGGCTACAGGCTCTGGAATTCCAACTATCTGCTGAGGCAAGGGCGAGGAAAGAGCACTGGAATTGGAGTCAGGAGAGCCAGCTTTGTGCTCAGCCAAGGCTGTGACCCCGGACAAGTCATCTGATGTGACAACATGGGCTGCAGGAGCAGACAGCCTGGATTAAATCTCGGGTCTGGCACTGGTTACTGAGGTGGCCTTGGGGACCTTGTTGAGTTGCTCTGTGCCTCAGTTTTCCCATCTGGAAAATTGGGATAATGATGGTTTCTACCCTTTCCATGGACCTAAGTACCCCTTGAGCTTTTGTGGCTTTATTGCTCTAATACATAAACAGATGGAGAATTCGTCTTTCCATGGTGGGGAGCTTCCTGAAAGGTTCCTTCCAAATCTCCAGTAAGCCCAGTCCCCTGAGCTCCGGACAGCTGACCTCTACCTGCATCCTCACGTGGGTGGCTCGTGGGCACCATGCACCTGGCATTTCCCCCATGGGCTCTTGTTTCAGCTTCATTGCCCCGATTCCTGTCCTTGATTCTCCCTCAGCAAATGGCCATTGTCTACCCAGGTGCTCAGGCCAAGACCTCGCCACCCTCCTGTTCTGCATCCACACACATGGACCCAGTTCATCACCCAAGACCAGGGGCGGATCTTCCCTCTGTGGGGTCTCTTAAATCCTTCCACCTAACTTACTCAGATGATGGCATTTTAGTTGGGCCACCGCCTGATTGAGTCTTGGGAGGGACAAGCACTGGGAGCAGAATCCTGTCTGGAAGCAAGGCTCAGGGGCTCCTTCCCCAAGGAGGTGGGCGCAGCTCATGCTGGGCCTAGTGAGGTTGCCCTGGAGGCCCAGGTGTTTCCCTGCCTCCCTCCTCACCTGCTGCTGTCCATTCTGTACACGACACCTTTTGAAGTCCTGAAATCGAGCCGCCACGGGGCCTCTCTGGATATACCTGCCCTGGCTGTCACACACCAGCCTCGCTGCATTCCTCCCAGTGCCTCCAATGACTCAGGCCCTGCTGGCCCCAGGGCCTTTGTACGTGCTGTTCGTCCTGCTGGGAGTGGCTTTGCCTCCATCCCACGCTGCGAGCTCCTTCTCAATCTCAGGGTTTCCGCGGAGAGCCTCTGCACCGCTTTCCCGGGCAGGTGAAGGGCTCTGTGCCTGCTCCTCGCCGGCCGTTCCCCTCACTGACACACTTTGTCATTGTTGATTTGCTTCCCCACCTTCAGAGTCTGCCTCTCCCACAAAATAAGCTCCACGAGGGCAGGGACTGTGTCCTTTGGGGTCAGCGGTGGCTCCCACGGTGGTGCTGAATGGACACAAGTTGGGTGAATGAGTGAATGAATGAATGGCTAGGAATGATGACCCTGGGCTGCAGGGACCAAAGTTTCTCCAGCTGGAGTCCAGTCACTGCCTCAGCAGTCTCCACGGGTGTCCGTGTCCACCCTGGAGCTGAGGAAGTGGCCTCAGTGTGCACCGCTGGACCGGGATGACAGAAGGCCTGTGTTGGGGTTGGGGCCAGGGCTGTCTTTTCTCTTTTGGTTTCCCCACCACGAGGCTCTGCAGTGAGCTTGGAGGAGCTCTTTGTGGGCCTCCGCTCTCACAGACACTCGTTCACTCCCACCTGTCCCCGCCCTGAGGCCCTGCCTCAGTCTGGCCTAGCAGGAGTCCTCTGCACTCCTGACTGACTGCTCCGTCAGACGCCCGGGGCAACAACGTTTACTCTGCCTGCCATGGCTTCAGGGCACAGTGGATGGGGTCTCCCCAGCTCACAGGGGGTCTTGCTGGGGGTCTGCAGGGCTGTTCCTGTAGGCCCATTCCTATCAAATCTGACCATGTCACTCTCAGCCTAGAACACTCAATGGCTCCCACAGCCCTCCTGATGAAGTCATTGCTGTTTGCCATAGCCTTCCAGAAACTTCTTGGCTGCCCCCTCCCCATTCTCCAACCTCACCTCTTTCCGTCCCTCCATCCCTCGCCTCTCATCGTCCAGGGATCCTGAACACCCTGTGCTTCCCCAAACCTCTCCCGCTTCCAGGCCTCTGCACACGCAGCTCCCTCTGCTTCTCCAGCCGTCCAGGAATGGGCCAGTGACAGCGCCCTGTGCTTCCCACACCATCACCTCTTCTGGGGTTCAGAGGGTTCAAAGTCCCAGTCTCCCTGAGACCATGGAATTCAATGCCTGCAGGTCACATCCAGCCTGCGGCGGCTGGAACCAAATGTGAGTGCCCTGCATTCCTTCCCACGGCTGGAGGCGGCCCAGATCCTCGAGCCAATGCGGGGGGACACCCATCAAGGATGGCCTCTGTGACAGCGTGATGAGAGTGGGGAAAGATCTTTGCAGCATGAGGGTTCTGAGATCTGCGGGTGTGTCTGTTGCCTGAGCACAGCCGAGCTCATCCAGGCTCACTCAAGGTCCTGCTCTAGAGAGACCTTTCCCTGGGGAGTTTGCTGGTCCTGCCTGGCTGGTATCACGTGCCCCCCTGGGCTTCCCCAGCTCTTGGCCTTTGCCACCATGGCCCACTTTGCTTGCATAGCCCTCTCAGGGGACAACCTCCTGGCCTGGCTGAGGGAGCTCTGGGGGCGAGCCCCAGGCCCAGCCTGCTTGCACCTCCAGCTCCAGGGCCCTGTTCGAGCCTGGTCTCCCGGGGCTCATGCCCTGCCTGCTGAGCCTGCTGAGAGACTGCCCTTGGCAGGCGCCCCTCCCCGGTGCCCGCGTGCACATTCTTCCTTCCAGAGGAATGTCCCAGACCCAGGTTCCCACAGAGGTGCCTGAACTGAGGGGAGTGACTCTCTGGACCCTGGCTGTTGTTCTGCTACAGAAAAAGCCATTCTTTTGAACTCTGCTGAGTGAGCTCACAAACGGGGCATAACCGAGACACGGGAATGCCTGGGTCGCCGCGCAGTCACCGGGCAGGGTTGCCCTCCCCTGTGGGTCAGCAAAAACGGTGTCAAGTGAAACCCATTCTAATTAAAGGGAACATTAAGCAGGGGCCGTTTAAACATGGCCATTTCCTAAAGTTCTCTCTTGATACCAATTAATTCCCAGAGGAAGGAGTGGAGGTAAGGGGAGGGGAAGGCAGCTGAAAGCCCTGGGAGAGCCTGGTCCCCCACCTCCAAATACTCACTCTGCATTTATCTAGAAATCCATCTCAGCAGTCATTTAAAGACCCCAGGAAAACTTCTCCAGGCTCCAGCTCCCCAACTGTCTAATGAATGCTGCCCCACGCCACTACCCTCCCCCCACTTCCTGGGAAAAGAGATGAAAACCAGAGGGGCCAAAAACATCGCTGAGATGTGAACTGGCCGAGAGATGGTACTGGGGAGGATTGGTCAAGTGGTGGCTGGGTCGTATGGATCCACCAACCCCCTTGCAGAGGGGTTGAAGAAGGCATTCCTTCAATAATTGTAAAAGGTACATTTTTAGAAACCAAGAGGGTCTTGCGTCTGTGAGTTGGGACTGAGGGTGAACTGGACACCTGGCTCTGTGCTACCACCATGAGAAACAAAAAGGAGCCAAATCCCTGTTTCCATGCGTTCTGGGAGAGAGACTCAGAGACAATGGCTCTGGTCGACATTGGTGGAGTGATTTTCATGTGCCAGGTACTGGCACCCACCTCATCAGCCCACCAGGGTCTGACCCTCCTCTCTGCCCTCTTGGCTGAGATAGTTGGAAAATTGCAGTAACTACCACCATGTGCACCATGTACGTCGCTGTGCTCCAGATGATAAATCATGCCTTGCTCTGCCTCTGTTTCTATGTGTGTGCGATAGACAAAGACAGAAAGACAGAGAGAGGAGGACAGCTGTCCCATCCTCCCTGTGTGCTAGTTACTACAATTTTCCAACTCTCTTGGCTGAAAGTAGCCAGAGAGCAGAAAGGAGGGTTGGACTCCGGTGGGCTTCACGTAGGCTTCATGATAAGGCGAGGAGTTCATCTAATTTAGAAGAGTGGTTCAGACCCCAAACACCCTGAATCCATCAGTTTCCTGAGCATTAAAGTGAGGATTCTGCAATCAATTAGTTATGTCTGCCATGAGAACAGCATGGCACAACCATATATAACCTGTGTGCCGGGGGCCTGAGCGGGTGCTGCTCTAAAATGGAAACTGAAGTGGTGTTTGAGGAAAAATCATGAAAGCAACTGGATAAAGCCATTGAACTTTCTTATCTCAAGGGCCTGAAGTAGCTTGTGACATGTCCTGAGATAAGAACCCACAATGTCCCAACCCATTGCCCCGGTCACCCGATGGCCTCAGACACCTGTGAAAGCTAAACCCAAACCTGTGAACCACACCCTCTAGCTTTATGGCACCACTCCCAGCCTCCAGCCTCTCCCTTGGGCCCCACGTGGCTGCCAGCTCACTGCCTATAGCGCATTTCAGTTAAGCCATCGTCTGATTAAGCCTTGGAAGGGGCCGAAGCTGGGACACGAATCCTGTCCGGAAGCAAGGTCCAGGGGCTTCTGGTCCAAGGAGGTGGGCACGGCTCACGCTGAGCAGCCGAGGTTCCCTGACTTGCCGTGTCTGCTCCAGCCTCTGCATGCACCTGTTGCCTCTGCTTGGGCTGGTTCCCCTCGCCTGGGCAGCCTGGAAAGCTTCTAGCTCTGCAGCACTCACAGCAAAGCCCCCTGCCCTCCCTGGCCCAGCTCCTCTGAGCTCCAGCAGCCTCTCGGATAGCCCCATGCTTTGCACTGATCTCACTGTGTTGTAAACAATCTGTATGCGAAGACTCTCTCTCCTTGGCTCCATTCCTGAGGCGCATCACAGAATGACTGAGTCTCACCTTTGTGCCCACCCCCTGCCAGCCATTGTCTCTGAGTCTCTCTCCCAGAATGCATGGAAACAGGGATTTGGTTCCTTTTTGTTTCTCATGGTGCTGGCACAGGGCCAGGTGTCCAGTTCACTCTCAGTCCCAAGTCACAGAAGCAAGGACCTCTTGGTTTCTAAAAATGTACCTTTTGCAATTGTTGAAGGAATGCCTTCTTTAACCCCTCTGCAAGGCTCTGGAGGACCTTGGTAGGTGGCTCTACCAGTGTGGACGGACGGGGTCCCTCTCTGCCCCGGGAGCAGCAGGGGCCTCCAGGCAGCCTTCTGTGTTGCTCCTTGTGGGAGAAATTCTTACTTGGGGCGCCAGCCAGCAAAGCAGAGAGGCAGGTACCTGTTTTAGTGCTATAGGGCTTGGCCTGGACACCCTCTGTCATGTATGTGATAATCATAGCACAATGTCAAGATCAGCATCTGATCACCATCCATGGCTTCTTAAACACATACTATGCGCCAGGCACTGAGCTATGCACTTTTTAATGCATCATTTAGTTCACTCTCTCACAACTTGCTGGCATCAATCTAGCTTTACTGTTGGGGAATGGAAGGCCCAGAGAGGTGGTGCAAGGCAGTAATTTGAACCAAGGCCTCCCTCCTGCTCTCCACAGCTCATGCTCTCACTGTGGCACCTGCTAATTCTGTAGCACCCAAGCAGGTCTGGGTGGGCTCCTCTGCCCCCATCCCAGGAGGAACCCAAGCCTCAGGAACCTCCTCAGGAAAGGCCCCATGGGTCATGACCTTCGAAGATCCCCCAGAGGCCACCTGCAGGCATACCTGTATTAGTTATCTGTCGGCATAACAAATCGCCACCAGCTCAATAGCTTACCACAACCCCAGGTGCAGGTTCAGAGTGCTGCAGGTCAGACATCCAGGCAGGCACTGCTTGGTGGGTCTTCTGCTCGTGGTCTCACATGCTGAAAGTCAGGGTGTCAGCCAGACTGGGTTCCTTCTGGGGGATCTGGGGAAGAATCTGTATCCACGCTGATTTGTGTTGTTGGCCGAATGCAGTTGCTTGCAGTTGTAGTTGTAGGATTGACGTCCCTGTTTCCTGCTGGTTGTCGGCTGGGGTCACTCTCAGCTTCCTTGGTTGCCCACATTCCTTGCCACGTGGGCCCTTTCCTTTCCCAAATCAGCAGTGGTTCTCATCGTCCAATTCCCAACTTCCACTTTGGGAACCAGATGGAGAAAACACCCTACTTGTAAAAGGTTTATGTGATAAGGTCAGGCCCGTCAGGTTAGTGTCCCTTTCTCAAAATGAACAAGTCAACGGTGCCATCAAACACAATCCTATCATAGAGCAGAGCTCATCATATTCACAGTGGCAGGGACTGTGTAGAGCATGTACACCAGGGGTGTGGGTCTGGGGACCATCATAGAATTCTGCCTCCCACAATTTTAAAAATTAATCCAGCATCAGTGCTTACTTTTCCAGAGAAGATCGCACCATATTGGGCTGGGGTGGGGCATGGAGAGGGCCACTGGCTTCACACAGCCTTGGTTCAGAATCCTGGCTCTGATCTCCAACAACTGATGGCCTCGAAGAAGCAGCCTGACTGTTCTGGGCCTCAGTTTACTCATCTGTAAAATGGAGTGAAGGCTACTTGGCAGGGCAGCTGGAAGGTTAAATGGGATTATGCAGGTAGAAATTTTGGCAGAGCCTGACCACCCTGGGGACCTGGGCAATAGATGATGCTGCTGTGCATGGTTTTTTAGAACAACCCAGCCTTCTGTTTTGTTTGAAGTAGGGTGGGATCAATGAAAAGCATGTTTTTAGGCTCAAACACATCTGAGTCCACATCAGGAATCTTCCAGAGTCCAACTGTGGCCAGCGAGGCCCTGAGTACTGGACAGGAGACATGCCATGTGCTGACCAGTGCCCACATGCTGGTGGCTGCAACCTGGGCTGGCTGCTCACCAGTTGCTCACAGTGAGCAGGGTCAGGGCCCAGCCTGATCCCTCAGAGCAGGAGGGTTGGGCATGGAGTTGTGGCAAGTGGAACATCATACGCCCATGCCATTGGAGCTGTGGTCCCTCCTTGGCAGTGCTCTGAGGGAAACTGGCACACCTGTGCCCCTCCCTTTAGAGTCTTTGGCTTCCTCATTTTGTCTTAATGCAAAAGAGCAGCCAGACTGGTATGGATGATGGGAGGAGCCTTTTGGCTCAGACAAGGAGTGTCAGAGAAGGGGTCACAAAGACAGCTCTGGAGGCTAAGCCAAAAGCAGTATAGGGTAATGTTAGGAGCAGGTCTTGGTGCAACTGCCTGAGTGTGCCTCTAGGTTCCACTGCTAACTTGTTATGTGACTGAGCTACTCTACACTTTAGTTTTCACCTCTGTAAAATGGGAATAACAGTAGTCCTAGCTCGTAAAATTGTCTGGAGGATTAAATGAAATATTGTCGGAACACCACTGACATGTGGTGCTTGTTCAGTACAAGGTATCCTCACCATTATCATCATCACCACCATCATCATCATCACCACCATCATCATCATTACTATCATCACCATTACCATTATCACCATCATCATCATCACCACCATCACCACCATCATCACCACCACCACCATCATCACACCACCATCACCATCATCACCACCACCATCATCACCATCACCATCACCATCATCATCACCATCACCATCATCATCACCACCATCACCATCATCACCACCATCACCATCA
>NC_045446.1:5140414-5142827 GCF_002776525.5 Piliocolobus tephrosceles | reverse complement strand
CATCATCACCACCATCACCATCATCACCACCATCACCATCATCACCACCATCATCATCACCACCCACCATCACACCATCATCATCATCACTCATCATCATTACCACCATCATCACCATCATCATCATCACCACCATCATTCTCATCACCATTATCATCCTCATCCTCCTCCTCGTCATCATCACCACCATCATCATCATCATCACCACCATCATAATCATATAATCATCATTACCATCACCACCATTATCCATCATCATCTCATTATCACTATCACCTTCATCGCTATTACTGTCATCGTCATCATCATCATCATCATTACCATTTCCTTTCCATCATCACCATCACTATCATGATTACCATCATCAACGCCATCATTATCACCATCATCACTATCATCACCATCACCATCACAAACTCGTCATGATTTAACAGGTGGGCTGGCACTCTGAATGTTGAAGACAGAGGGAGAAAATCAAGCCGGGACAGTCAGATTTCTACAGTCCTCCCCAGCAGGACCCAGGTGGGCTGTTGGGGGTCCCAGAAGCAGATATCAGCCCAAAAGATGAGCTTTGATAATCAGAGTGAGGCTATGGTGAGACTGAGTGACACAAAAGAATCTAGGGTTGTTGGAATGCTGACAGCAGACAAAAGTGAGATGAGGTATCTCCTGACACCACCCCCTTCCATCTGCTCTCAGACGGGGCTCTTTGCAGAAGATCTGGAAGGCAAAACTGAGGTCTTATGCCACCTACACCTCTATGTAACCTCAGACAGGCTTCATCTTGTGTTCTGGCCTCAGTTTCCTCATCTTTAAAATGGGGACACATCAGGATCTGCCCTCAGCAAGTTGCTGGGGGCCTGCCTTGAGCATCCGGTAGGTGGCACTAATGGCTGGTGGTTGGGTGGGGGGAGGCTCCCACAGGGCCTCTGAAGGCCCCAGTAAGGCACTGGGGAGACCTCCCCTGATTCCCTGGGGGCAGAGCAGAGCTCTTGTCTTTGCAGGAGCTGCAGATTCTGCCTTGGGGATCTTAGAAGCTTTGCACAGGCATCTCCAGCTCAGCAGGAACCAAATGCCATCCTGTCTCCCCACCTCACTGGTGTCACCATCTTCCTGGGAGCTGTTTGCATATCCCTCTCCTTGGCCCTCACCTTTAATTTGTCCCTGAGCCCTATCAGGGTCACCCTCTATCTCACCACCATCTCCCACCTAGGTGAGCATGGGAACCTCCTCTCACACTCCCTCCAATTCCCCTCCACTGTGGTTGGGGGAGGCTTCTAAAATGCCAAATATAGCCCAGTCTCTGCAATTTGCAGGGTCCCCAGCCCTCGGGATAAAGTCCAAACCCCTGACAAACCTGTGAAGCCCCTCGAGGCCCTGTGGGTCTGGGGCTAGCTCTGGGCTGCAGCCCTGTCTCTGGTCGCAGTCCAGCTTCCACCAGGGTCCAGGGGCACTGAGCTGCCATCCTTCTCTCCCCTCTGCTGGCTCCTCCTGACTGCCTGTCTTCCCCTGGCCTCTCTATGCTTCCTGCTGGCATTGATAACAGTGTCCTGGAGAGCTGGGCAGGGAGGGCTGCCTTGGGTTCCTACTGTGTGCCCCACCTAGTGCCGGGCTTGACCCTTAGCAAGTGCTCAGTACACTCATGTGGAATTGGGGCGTGAGGGTAAAGGGAGGAGGAGGGAAGGGCCAAGAGCTCCCTGTGCTCAATGAAGAGTGGGACTTGAGCAAGTACCCATTTTTAGTACCTCCCAAGATGTGTACAAGAGGCCTGGGGCCAGCAGAACCCCTTGCCCCTGCCCATCTCCCTCCAGTCTGTGGGGGTCCACTCCCAGCTGCCCAGCCGTGAGGCCTCCGTGGCTCAGCCCCTCATCTGTTAAGTGAGGACAGCGGTCGTACCCCTTACAGTGAGACCACGTGGGTTACATAACTTGTTCTTAGGGTTCCTGGCTTGCAAGAAACCCCTAAGAATGTTCTATACTCCTAGGCCCACTATTATTCTTAATATTACCCAGGAAAGGGTGGAGAAGTGAGTAAATAAATGAATAGGTGACTGAATGAACGAATGAATAGCACCCTAGCCCCATGGTCTCCTGGGACTTCAGGATCCTTGAGGAGGTTGGCTGTGTAGGTTCCCCTCCAGTAGGACCCAGGTGAGCTGGGGAGTCTTAACTCACCCAGGGCAGGCCTTAAGGTTGGGCATAACCATGTGTGGGCTCTGCCCTGGCCTTACTTAACCAAGAGAGGGAAATGCTGGCAGGGAAGAAAGTCCTGCCCACCAGACAGCCCCATCCACCTGGGCTAGACCCATCCCCAAGGAGCCCCCCCCCCCCGGGCAAGCCCCCCCCCCCGGCAGCCCCACCCACCTGGGCTAGCCCCACCCCCAAGGAGCCCCACCCACCTGGGCTAGCCCCAC
>NC_045446.1:5116436-5135414 GCF_002776525.5 Piliocolobus tephrosceles | reverse complement strand
CCAAGGAGTCCCACCCAACTGGGCTAGCCCCACCCACAAGCGGCCCCACCCACCTGGGTTAGTCCCACCCAGCAGGCAGCTCCGCCTACCTTGGCTATCCCCCTCTGAGTTCTTGACTTGATTCTCCTGTTATTGTCCTGCAAACCCACATCCCTACAAAGCGGGAAAGTGTGCCTGGGAGAGGCCATGTGAGTGGCGAGCCAGCCCAAAGCCAGGCGTCCAGGGTCTCCCTCACCTGAAGCTGACTTTTTCCCCATCTTGGACAGAGGGCGGGAGATGCCATCCCCACTGAACCCAGTGCTTTCACCAGCCATATTAGCTCCCACCCACCCCCGCCGTGGAAGCCTCGGCTGTCACACCTGCAGGGCCGGGGCGTGCATGGCCTCAGGGATGGCCTGTTCAGCTGCTGAGTGACTCGGGTCCGGTGCCTCACCACCTGCTGAGCTCTGTGTGCTTTCTGGGCACTTCTGCTCATTGCCTTTGGGCTCAGTGAAGAGTCTGGAGTTTATGTGGAGTGAGGTGGTCGGGTCTTGGTGAGATCTGAGCAGGTAAGAAGCAGGGTCTTTCTCATGTTTTAAGGAGAGCTCTGTGGCTGCTGGGTGGGGGATCAGCTGGAGGGGCAGGAGGGCAGCAGGTGACTCATTACAAGGCTGGGGCCATCATCCTGTGAGAGCCGGGCATGACCAGTGCAGGCCGGTGGGGTTGAGGGTACAGACCAGTAGGACCCACAGACGGCTCGGGAGTGACCAAGCCTCTGCTGAGCTGCCCAGGGCCCCTCCCACCTGGAGCCCCCCAAGGTGGTGCTATATAGCCAGAGGCCTCCAGGCCCCACCCAAGACAGCCCAGCTGGCTTCTGCCCAGCCACTGTCACACACAGAGGGCAGCTGTCCCCACGGTCCCTAGAGGCGGCTGAGGACCACTGTGCCTGGAGTCCTCTGTGGCTATAAACCAGGAGGAGAAGGCAGCCCACCCCCTTCCCCAGAGATGGGGACGCTGGGGCTGCCTCGTGGATTTTGGCAGGTCCCAGCTTCCAGGATTGTGAGGTGAAGACGTGAAGGGACCCTGGAGGTCATGGGGACCCAGGCACAGAGGGTCGGTGCCTTCCCGGGGTGGGTTATGGAAGGTAGGATCCTCCTTCTCTTCAGAGTCCATTCAGGAGCAGGAAATTTCATCTCAGACCCTAAATCCAGCCACGTCACGCCACGCTTAACACCACTTACAACTTCCCCTGGCACTTAGGACAGCATCTGGCTCCTTCCCTTGGCTCATGGCCCTCAGGGTCTGCGTCACACACACCCCAGCTCTCCCGACGGGTCTCTGCACTCGCTGTTGCCTCCGCCTGGAAGTCTTCCTCCTGGTGTCATCGTCTCCGTGGTGCATCCTTCCTGATGTTCCACCTCCACCAGGTGCCGACACTTCCCTGACGCTGGTATCCTCTTCTCGCGGGTGGGTCAATGCCACCTGCTGATGTCTGATTTATTCATTGGTTTTCTTGTCTGTTGTCTGTCCCCACCGGGGACAGGGACTGGTCACTCATGTTCATCCGGCAGACCGGACACTTCGTGGAGGACTCCAAAGCTGGCACATTCCAGGGCCTCCTCTGTCTCTTCCAGGCCCTGTGTGTTGCGGTGAGAGGAGCATTTGTGTCTCTGTGGTTTGCTGCTGGAGCTAGTGACCTGGAGAGAAACAAGGGAGACAGGGTGTCCAGACAGGTGTGGGGAGGCAGAAGATGTGGATGTGTCCCGGGCCAGCGCCACCAGGCACTCTGTGTGGCACTGGGAACAGGAATTCTGAGAGTCAGTCTGTAGGGGTGGCGGGCATTGCTCCCCTGGGAGAAGCCTTTCCACTGGGCATTGAGCAGGCCGTTAGCTCGTGCCCTGAGAAGGTGCATGGGTGGCCTGGGGTCTCCACGGAAATTACGTGGGCGCGCATGGGTGTGGCTCTGCATTCACGTGGGCGAGGACTTCTGACCGGTGCCGGGGCACTCTGCATGACCCTGGCAGAATCAGGCTGCCCGAACTGTGGAAGGGGAAGAAGAGCATGCCTGATCCCCCACCGGCACCGCGCCCCTCACTGCTCCATCTGGGGCTGCCTCTGGGGGTGGCTGGGTCCTGGCTGACTGTGGTGACAGTTGAGGCCAGGGGTGGGGTGGGGCATGGGAGTTAAGAGGACTGGCCAGGTGGGGCACACCGTGTGCCCACCCCCAGTGTCAGGAACTTCCCCCTCCGCCTCCACCCCCTCGTCCTCTTCCTCCTCATCATCCTCACTTGTTGAGGATGTCCTGTGTGCCAGGTGGTTTATATGCCCAGCCTCATTTAATCCTCAGAATGACTCCATGAGGTAGCTACTAAAACCCCCACTTCACAGATGAGGAAACTGAGGCCCAAAGAAGCTCAGCAAGTTGCCTAAGGTCCAAGCTTCCTCTCCCAACTCTCCTACCCTCTCCTCTTCCTTCTCCTCTCTCCCATTCTTCCCTGCCTCTTCCTTAACTAGACAATTTTTTATCGAGCATCTCCCAGGTGCAGGCATGAGCCAGGTGCAGGGAAGATCATGATGACCCAGCTCCTTCTGGTCCTTTCCTTAGCTGGTTAGAGGCTGGGAGGACACGCAAGTTCAGCTCCAGCCGACTGGGGCATTGGTGGTAGCCCCTGGAGAACTTGTGCAATGGGGCTATGAGGCGGAATCTGGCTCCAGGAAAGCATGTTGCAATCCACGAGTGATGTCTGCCGTGCGCACAGGCGTGGAGAGTGAGGCACCTGTGCTGCCTTCCCGTAGACCCTGGACTGGTGGGGCCTCTGAAACGCACCCAGACACTGCGCTGGGTGTGCTGCATAGCCCTCCTAACCAATTCAGTATTTTTCTCTCCATTTTCCAGGGAGAAATCAGAATCTAAGGAGTCAGAATGTAAGGTTCCTGTTGGAACCCAGGCTCCAGGGTCCCTGGTTTTCTGTGACATCATGCTGCAAGACCCTGTTTCTCTCTTTGCTTTGGCTGCTGGGTAGCTCAGAAGGGAGCTCTAGGCTTACCCTCAGCCACCACATTAGCTCAGGGGTTTGGGCATTTTTGTCGCTGGCTCCTTTGGGCTCTTTGTCCTCCCTGCTGTGCTTCCCGAGGAACAGGCCGGATGTAAGTTATCAGCTATAAATAAAACCAAGACTTCCGTTCTGGCTCTCACTCTAGTTTCCTGGTGCATTTTTTTTTTTTAAGTTCTTAATCAAGGGAGGGGGTACTCCTGACTGAAGATGACATCAGCATCAGCTGGCCCTGGGGGGCAGGCCCCCAGCCCCCAGGCCCGTGTGGGTCCTGAATGCCCCCATTATGAGGGGTAACCTCATTACACAAGACGCGCTGCACGGCGGAATTTCAAATGGGGTTTTGTGGTTTCTGCCCTTTGCAGCAGAGCACACACAGGCAGCTGCGGTCTCCTGGCTTCCTCTCCCGCCGCAGTCCTGGCTCCTGGCCAGCTGGTGACCACCCCTTCCACCATGAGTCAGTTTCATTCTTAACTCTCTGACTCAGGTCCCTTTAAAGGGACAGCAGAATCCATTCGTTCCAAGCAAGGAGGGAGAGGTGAAGAGCCTGCCTGGGAGGGGAGTTGGGGGTTAAGGGGAAGCTTGGGGGTCCCAGGCAGGCGGCTGGGTGAGCAGCCCTGCCTCACTCCCCTACCCCAGACACCCAGGATGGAGGGGCTTTCCTGTCTATTCCAAGGGAGAGGGACCTGTGACTTCCCCAAAGCTGACTGTCTGCAAGGCGGGAACCCCCAGTGTTCAGCAATCTTCCTTTCTGTCTGGTCACAAGCCCTGCCCAAGCTCTGGGCTCAGAAGGTAACGGGGGCTTTGCGAGCCACGCCCCACGTGCCCCGCTTCCTTCTCATCTTTGGCCCCCTCATTCCTTGTACTTCCGTCGCAACGACCTCTGGAGTTCCTAGAACATCCTGAGCTGCTCCCCCGGGCCGCCCTCCCTGCCACCTGGCATGCACGACACTCCGCTCTTTGTGGGGGTCCCATCTCCTCCTTCTGAGCCCAGCTGCATGCCACCTCCTCCCAGGTACATCCTGCCAGCCCATCACAGTAACCTATTTACCTCTATAGTAGCACGAGGAACAACCCAAACTCTATTCACCTTGCTCCCCATGTTAACGGCCCCCAGCGTGAACTGTCCGCTCCATGAAGGTAGGGCCCTGCTTGTCTTGTTCACAGCACAAGGCTGGACACAGTCGGTGCTCACTCAACATTCCTGGGATCAATGGGAAATGACTGTCAGGCAACCCTCTGCAGCCGTCCTTGTCGAGGGTCCCAGATGGGGTGTGGGGGGCCCCTCCCTGTCCAGATGGTGTTGGAGGGGCTGGGGGCCAGGCATGGCGAGCAGGCCAAGGCTGCAGGTGGACACCCTGGGACTGGGGCTGCTGGGGGCCAGGCTGCAGTTCCAGCCCAGGTCAGGTCTCATGTGAGGCCTCTGTGAAACAAGAATTTCTCCCTCCATTTCCTTCTCCTGTCTGACTCACACTTTCGTTTTGAAGTTCCCCCTTTCTGCCAGCGCTTCGCCTGAGGTTACGGAGTGGTCAAGCGAGGCCGGCAGGGCGTGGAGACCCGGAGGAAGCTGGGTTGCAGTTTCATTCACAAAAACACGACCCGCCCGCTTCCTGTGTCCTGCCTGGGCTGCATGGCTCCCAGCCCTACAGTCATTTCACAGGGTGTTTGCAAGTTTGCAGGGGCCAGTGAGGGTGCTCCTGGGGTTTGAGAGGCTTGAGTTTGTCCACCCCAAGGCCTCCGTCAGCACCCCACTTTCCCACCACTGTGCTTCTGTCCCCCACGGTGCCTCCCAGCTCACCTCACAGGGGCCTGGCGCAGGGCCTCAAACCCAGGATTCTATAGGAGCTGAGGGCTGGGCATGAGCACCTTGGTGCTTCCCTTGGCCCCACTGACCCATCCTTGTTTCAGCACAGAGCTGGGAGGCCCAGGGAGGATGGCCTCTGCTGACTGGTCCAGCTCCTTCTGTGGTTCCCACCTCTCAGTCTGGGGTGGATCCAAGGGGGAAGGAAGAGAAGGGGCTGGGAAGAAAACTATGCCTGTTGGGGCACAGGCTTCTAAATCCAACCTCGTATCTCCTCCTATGAGTAGCTTCCAGGTGTCCACAGGGAGCCCGCGGTCACGCGGGCATCATTCGTTCTCCACGCATCAGATGATCCTGTGGCCCCTCAGTGCCAGGCCCCCCGACCCTCTGGGCACATCAGTGACTTTGATATGGTTCCCCCCCTCCCACGCTGCCAATCTGATGGTGGAGACAGAACCGCAGTCCTGGACGGTAAGGATGCCCAATGCCACGTGCCATGTTAAGGATGCCCAGTGCCACTTCCCCTTAGCAGGGGAGATGCAGAGGAGGGGGGACACACAATCTGGGCATCACAGAAGGCTTCCGGGGTGGGGCGTCCGAGCAGAGCCTGAAGGATGAGATACCAGCCAGGGGAAGGGACTGGCTGGGAGGAGAGGCAGGGAGGAGTCTCCAGGCAAAGAGACAGTGTGTGCAAGGCTTGAGTGTAGGAGAGTCCCTGGTGTGTCGGAGCTGGAGAGGACTGTGTGGGGGGTCTGGGTGGTGTGGAGCGGGGACGGAGGCCAGGCCAGGGGGTCAGCCAGGCTGAGCGGCTTGGACATTTTACTGAGGATGATGAGGAAGCCCTGCAGGCCTGTGTGCTCGGCTGGCCCCGTCCGGCTGACCACAGCTTCGTTCAGCACAATCCACATGGCACTGCTTTGGAGTCTCCGATCCAGGGTCTCATTTCACCCTGGTGCTGCCCCTGTGAGGAGGCGTTGTCTCTCCTTCTGCAGCTGAGGAAACTGAGACCTGAGAGGCAAGTTCTGTCTAAGGTCATGCAGTAGGTGCTCGCAGAGTCATCCGAACTGTGGTCCAGGGGTCTCTCGCCACCCTCCCCGACCCTCTGGCCATGGCTGCTATGGGGATGAAACTGTCACAGGGACAAGGCACTTTGAAATGCAAAAGCTCTACGGTGTCATGATGATGATAAAAACACAACAGGAAGAACGCAACCCATTTCAGTTTTATGAGGCTGAGCTGCTCCTCTAGAATTCCCTCTTTTCCGGGGATCTCAAAGCACTGGGCAGGTCCACAGACCACTCCTAGAAGCACTGGGAGCCAAGCTCAGGCCAGGCAGGAAGTGGCAGGCACTGCTCATTCTCTGCCGTCCCAGTCCTCCTCCCCTCAGCATCGACCCCTCTCCCCAAGTCAGCTGGTACGAGAATGAGGAGCTCGGGTCCTCCCCATCCCTAGCAGGTGAGGAGCAAAGACCAGCAGGAACAGGACTAAGGACTCCATCATCTTGGAGACAGAGAGGGGTGGAGGCATTGGCAGTTCCGCCTGGTTTAGCGTTTTCTGGGTTCAGCTCCTGTCTGTCCCTTGAGACTATGAGCTTCTGAAAGTCATGGACCATGCATGTCTGAGTCACTGTGGCCTGCTGGGATGAGCAGGGCTTGATGGCTGGAGAGGAGGGAGTAGGGTGTGGAAGGCTGGGGGTCAGGGGGAAGTCACAGGACTGGCTACCCTGTCAAGGCTTCCTAGGGTTTGTTTAATGAATAAGGAATTGATGGATGAATTATCCACTAACTGAAGGGTATGAATTCCAGACAGATATGTGGAAGGATAAATGGATAAATGAATGTGTGGATGGTCTAAGGGAAGATGGATGAGTGGGTGGATGGATGAAGGGATGGATGGATGGATGAGTGATGAATGAACGCAGGGATGATGGATGGATGGATGGATGGAAGGGTGGAAGGATGGATGGATCAAAAGGTGTAAGATAAATAAATGGATGGAAGAATGGATGGAGGGATGAACAGATGAAAGGACAGATTGATCAATGATGGATAAATGTGTGGATGTGGACAGATGGATGGATGCATGGACAGAGAGATAGTGGATAGATGGTATAGGGGATTGGTAGAAAGTGAAATAAGTACCTGGGTCATCTCAGGCATATGGGCAATGTGAGATGCTTATAGCAGAGACCATGATGGAGCTCGCTTGGCTGTACAGATGGAGCCCTGGCATGCCTGGCACGATGTCCATGTCCTCCACCAACTAGAAGACCAATGATTTGGCTCGGGGCATTTTCTTGGTTCAGCCTTATCAGCCCCATGGCTATGGCGAGTCTTCTGCCCTCCTGGTCTTGGTTTCCCGTCTGGATTATGAGGATTTACTGGATGCGATGGGCCTCTCTGGTGGAGTCTCCAGGTTTTCCTAGGAGGAGGGGCAGCACCCCCGCCTCTCTCTTCTGCTCACAGGCCTTCCCTCACTCCATTCCCAGGCTCAGTGCAGGCACCTGCCATGCACCCTCTTCCCCACCAGTTTCTAAATGTCTGGGCACGAAGCCAGCAGGAGAGATGGCCCCTGGGGAAAGGGGAGCTGGCCCCTGCTGCAGGGTGGGCAGGCTGGGGGCCACTGTGGCTGCAGACAGCTGCTCAGCAGGCCCTTGGCAGGCTCCAGCTGAGTCACCCTGAGTCACCACTGTCACCTCCTACCACACATTCCTTCATTCATACAGTGTCTACCCCTGAGGCCACCTCCCTGAAATCTCACTGGGCAGTTGCCAAGGGTGTGGAGGGCACTCAGGCCTGCCTGATGGGCCCCTGGCAGGGAGAGAGGGCTGGGCAAGATGACCTCCAGGAAGGTGTGGATGCCCTCTGAGTCCCTTCCAGCCCGGGAGCTCTCTGCCCTCACTGGGCTGGGTCCCCTGCAGATGGGAGGGCTAGGTGCCTGTCTCCTTGAGGCCCCTTAGCAGTCATTCGGAGGAACACTGGGCCCCTCAGCTCACTGAGATTCACTGGGATGAGGAGACGAGAGTGACTCACCTGCCCCCCTTGCCTGTCTCCTCAGCAGCCACACCCAGGCTAGGCTCTCCTGCAGAGGGCCTGTGGCCCCTTTGCAGTGAGCCAGGCCAGCTCTGGAGTGGGCAGCCCTGCTCTGTGTCTGTCCCAGCGCTTCCTTGCTGTGTGGTGTGGGGCAGGCCATGCACAGCTCCAGGCCTCCGTGTCCTCATCTGTAGCCGGGGTGCCACCAGGCAACGCCTCTGGAGACTTGCGTGGGCACCTGGTGCTCCTCTGTCCCTCCTGGGGCCAGGGGTGTCCTACAGCCCTTTGACCTGCAGGGCTCACCT
This sequence comes from Piliocolobus tephrosceles, assembly GCF_002776525.5. Classification (NCBI taxonomy): domain Eukaryota; kingdom Metazoa; phylum Chordata; class Mammalia; order Primates; family Cercopithecidae; genus Piliocolobus; species Piliocolobus tephrosceles. Next base: position 5,127,244 of record NC_045446.1, on the reverse strand, counting down.
CTGGCAGGTCCTGAGTCCTGGCGTCAGACCCCACCAGGAACACAGTCTGGGCCTGAGAGGTGAGCCTCTCTCCAGCCGGAAGCCTGGGCTACACTAAGAGCTTAGGGACCCAGAGTGGTGACCCCTGAGTGCTGGGCTCCCAGGGGTGGGAAGAGAGAGGCCCGGGTAGTAGCCTGGTCCACGTGCAGTAGGTGCCAGGTAGGGCAGCTGCTGGGAACCTGGCACGGGGCCCAGGGCCAGGCTGGGGCTGGTGGTCTCAGGGTCCATGAGGCCCATACGTCAGCCTCTGAATTTGCCATGGCAGGAACTTGGGACACAAGAAGCCAGCACCACCGAACACCCTGTCCTTTCCATTCATTTCCTCTCCCGCTAGCCCTGGTCAAGGCTTCTGTGGCAGGCACCGCTCTGCACTGAGGATTTATGTCAATGCAATTGACTTGGGTCCCTGTCCAAGGGGGTCTGCATTGTACTGAGGGGAGATGGAAGACAGGCAGTAACCATACGCACGTGGCCTGGCCTGCTATGGAGGCCATCAGAACCGTGGGAAGAGAAAGCAGAGTGAGGGAAGAGGGTGCTCTCTGAGAAGGGCTTTGGATGGGATCAGGAGGGGCAGGGTGAGCGGGGACGGGGGGTGTCTGGATGGCGCACCCCTCTGTGGAGCAGTGGGGAGGCCGGCAGAGGGGACCAAGTCTGGGAAGCGGCTGGATCCTGCACAACTGCCCAGGGAGGCTGACATGGCACCAGTTTTCTGGGATGGTCCCATGTGCTCTAGTGCGATCCTTACGGGGCTCCCTTCTCCTCTCAAAGGACAGGTGTATTGGTCCCACCCTTGCATGACTTTTTAAGGCCTTTGGCTTTCACTTGAATGAATCGGGGAGCAGGGGAAGGATGGGTCCGGCTCAGGCTGCTGAAAGGATGCTCTGCCTGCCAGGTTAAGGAGGGACTGGGGGACGGGGTCAAGGGCGGATTTATGATCTGTGATCTTAATATCCATTTTCTGATACCCCTCAGCTCTGGGGACACAGACATGGGGCAGACGAGCTCTTCACCAGAGATTCCCTGATGGAGGAAGGACACACAAAGGCTGATAAGCACCGTAAAGGACCTGCAGACTAAGGCCCCGGGAGCTTGAGGAGGGAGCAGCCAAATTGGGGAGGAAATCCAGGAAGTCTTCCTGAAGGAGGGGGTGGGTGTTTGAGGTGAATCTTGAGGGCTGAGCAGCAGATTCCCCAGGCAGAGAGTCAGAAAGAGGGGAAGGTATTCCAGATAGAATGACAGATGGCAAAGCCTCAGGCGTAGGAACAAAACACCAAGCCCTCCCACTTCATTCATTCATTCATCTACTCATTCATTCTCCACTTCCTTCTTGTATGCACTGTTTACCTGGCACCATGCTGGCCCTAGAGAAATACTAACCCCACTCCTCACCCGCTCCGTGGCACTTGTCCAAGGAGGGGCTGGCTGTGGCCAGGAAGCCATCCTGGTTTAGCAGCCTGGCAAGCATCCCTCCTCCATGAAACCCTGGATCCCAACAAGGCTACATTTGTTTTGTATTTGAAATTCCACTAATTTTTTCGTGTCTTTGCATTAATGATTCCTCTTTAAACATCAAAGGGACCCGTAGGGCATTTTGACTCCTAACCTTTTTGTATGAGAAGCAGCTGATCATTATCCCACGGCTCCAATGATAGGCTGTAGTCAGTTCGGATTCCCAAGATTACAAAAGGAAATTCAGCTAATTATAGTTTGATAGAAATTATAGTTCTGCCGATTCCTGATTGACAGGGTGGGCTGGCAGGAACCACTGTGCTCTTCGATAAGGTTTTATTAATCTCTCGCAGGAATCTCACGAGTGCCTCATTGCAGGAGAAATTTCCTTCATGCCTCTCTCCCATAAAGAACCTGCTCATATTATCCCTGGAATAAATGGAGGGCCTGGAGTATGTGGGTGCAAGAACAGAGGCCTGGGAGTCAGGAATCCTGGGTTTGTATACAGGCAATAGTTTGCTGTGTGACCTTCCAAGGTTCCTTTGCCCCTCTGGGCCTTCATCAGAAGGGAGGCAGTGTGGTACCTTAATTAAGAGCACGGGTTCTGAGCTCAGGCTTTCTAGCTACATGTCCTTGGTCACTTTGCTGATCTTCAGTTTCTTCCTCTGTAACATGGACATGACGAGAATAATAATAGTCCCCTCTACGTGGTTGTGGCAGATCACCTGAGGTCAGGAGTTCGAGACCAGCCTGGCCAACATGGTGAAACCCCAACTCTACGAAAATTACAGAGAGTAGCCGGGGGTGGTGGTGAGTGCCTGCAGTCCCAGCTATTCGGGAGGCTGAGGCAGGACCATCACTTGAACCTGGGAGGAGGAGGTTGTAGTGAGTTGAGATCATGCCACTGCACTCCAGCCTGGGCGACAGAGCGAGACTCTGTCTCAAAAATAAATAAATAAATACATAAATAATAAAAAATAAAAGAATTAAATGAGCTAACAGATGTGAGCTAATATAAATAAGCTAAGAGTGGATGCAGAGCAGTGGGCGTAGTGGGAGAGCTTGGACAATACCGGCTATTTTATAAGGAAGTGGCCCTCTTGAAAGTCGGGGGCAGCCAGGCCTCAAGCAGAAGCTGCAGACAACTTCTGCAATTCCACATAAAACAGAGCTCTGCGATGCTCAGGGCAGAGACGGAGGCAGGATCACATCTAACAGATGGGCAGGTGGAGGTGTGGGGAGGCTCTGGGGCATGTGCGTAGTCACACAGGGGAGGGGAGGCGGCAGGAGAGATCTCGAATGTTCTTGTTCCCGCACTGCCCCCAGAGACCTCCCAGTGTGGACCTTGTCCAGAAGAACACACGTGGCAGAAAGCTGGACTCATGGCAACACGCCCCCAGGGGCCTTCTCGGTTCTCAGAGATGTTAGTCAGTGTGGATGCTCTCTCCTTTCCGGAAAGCCCCCAATAACAGATGTGGGGGACATCGAGGCCCTGAGTAGTAAGGGGCCTGACCCACAGGCACAGAGTTGGGTGCTGCGGAAATGGCCAGGAGCTTGGGTCTCCTTCCTTCCCACCACACCAGTGGGCGCAGGATGCTGGCAGGTGACTTGGGGATGCCCCTTCGCTTTGGTGCCAGGAAATGGGCTGCAGAATCCAGGGGTCATAAAAGCAGCCAGTTGAGTGAGAACGCACTGGTTCAGAAGCCAGTGGGCCCCTAGCTCCTCACAGTGGGCGCCCTCGGGCAGGCCAACAGGTCATGTCTCCTAGCCAACCTTGGGTCTGGTCCCCAAAGATCCATTTCTATTTGCACAGTGCCTGCCCCCCACCATGTTCAGCAGCCTAAGCCCCAGTGACCATTGGCCGACGGAGATAAGAGCCATCCCTACTCCCTCCATTCCCCAATACTCCTGAGGCCCTGTGCACCTGCCTCATGATGGGGGCTAGGGTCCCCAAGAGTAAAAAGAACCTAGCTCTTGTCTTGGGAACCCTGGCAGGATTTCCCAACTCACCCGAATGCCCAAGCTATTACAGCCTATGTTTGCCCTGAAGAAGAAAGAATCAGACTGAAAACAGAGCAGGTAGCAATGGGGAAGTGAAGACTGAGGTCCTTCCAGGACCCCCAATGCCCTCATGTCCTCCCACTGGGGTCCAGTGTCCCCTCCCCTCCTCCTGTGCAGGAGCGGCCTCTCTGGGCCTTGATTCCATCCTTTGTGAAGTGCAGTGACCAGTGGTTGCCATGCAGGGGATACTTGCTGAAGTGCTGCATGGTGCCCAGCACAACACAGCGGGCAGAGGGCAGTCCGTCAATACCATGCGCTGCCCTTGCTGCTCACCGTGAGTCTTAACTAGGGCAGTGCAGGGCTCCTTCACATCACCCTTCCTTGGCCCCAACCTCAAAACTTATGACTTGGTTTCCCCTTCCCACTGTTTTTGGTCAGTGCCAAAGGACCAGGCAGGACCAGTGCCAGGAAAAGGACTGGGACATGAACGGGCTGCTCGTTGAAGGTCACACATTTGCAATTTGATGGAGACAGCAGGGGTCTTCACGTGCCAAGCAGAGTAGTTGTGTAGCAATTCTGGGCACCACAGCAGGTGAGGATGGAGGTTTGCTGGAAATCAGTGCCAGCTCCCACAGAACCCTAACGAGGCTGGGCAGGAGGGGTCCTCCGTGCTTAGATGTAACACAATACCTTTGTTTTCTAGATGGGGAAACTGAGGCTCAGGGAGCTGGCTTGTCTTCCCTACACCCCAGGGTGTGCTGGGGCAGACCTGTACCTGTGATTCTGGGGCCCAAGTTATCCCCGCAGTCCATGCGGGTGGCAGAACAGCCCAGATGAGCACTGGGGCCAGAGCTGGGGCCAGCTCTCGGGTTTGGGGAGATGCTGCTGCAGGTCTTATGCTAACCACTGAGAGACTCCCAGCCCACCTTCGCTGTTCCTTTCACCCTGGCCCCTTGCGGGGCTCCGGGTCCTGCCCAACCAGGCCCAGGAGGGGTTGGGACTGGCCAAAGCGGGAGGCAGGATAGGAAGTTTTCTCTGGTTCCTCTCATGGGGATCACAAGCTCCCCAAATTGTCCAAGTCATCTTCCCTCTCCTGGCTCAGAGGTTCTCTCTTCCAGGAGGTCCACACACATTGTCCTGGCCAGGAAGAGGGTCTCCCACACCTTCTGTGCCTCGGCCGTGGTCCTCGCTACCATGTCTTGTGGAGTCGTTATTTTAACCAGTTACTGGCCAAACTCCTCTCACACCTGAGTGCACAGCTCGTGCCAGGAGCACTGCAAAGCGTGTGATGTCCCCACCCCATCCATGTGGCATTCAGAACCTGTCCACCCCCTGCCACCACCCCAGTCCTCTCCGGTCCAAGCTGCCCTGGCTTATTGCAGAGACATCTCCATGGCCCTCGATCTGTTAACATCCAAGCCTCAGCTCTGCCCTTCCTCTGCTCACCCTCCAAGGTTTCATCTCAGATGAGGCAGCAAAGTCCTCTGCAGGCCTGCCCCCTCCAACCTCGTCTCGCCTCTCCTGACCTTGTTCCTCCGCTCCAGCCACTGTGGCCTCCCTGCGGCTGCTCATACTTTGTGGGCAGCTGATACCCCAGGCCTTTGCCCTGGCTGGGCCCTCTGCCTGTGACACTGTTTCCCAGACACCCACGTGATTTGCTTCCTCCTCTTCAAGTTTTTGCTCAAATGAAGGCCTGCACAGTGAGCCTCCCCTGGCCCCCTATTTATAGTTGCCTCCCCCCAATATTTTGGAGCACTTGGCACCATCTGACATGCTGGACCTCTGTCCGTGAGCAGGCCAGCTTCTGAGTGTCAGGGATTTGGGCTGTGCGTTCCCTGCTCTCACCTCACTCCTACAACCATGCCTGGCACATCATAGGAATGCCAACAAGCCGTGTTGCGTGAAGGCAGGAGTAGCCCTGTGGGCTGGGTCATGCCATCTCCTACATTATATATGTGCAGAAGCTGCAGCCATGAGGCCCGCTTGAGGTTGCCTGGCTCTTGCTCCTGTGGGTCTGAACCCAGCTGGATGTGACTGTAAGATCCAGCTTTTCAAAGGCTCCCACTGCCTTCCGTGCACAGTGTGCTGCCTAGCACGGGAAGTGGAGCCCGCCAGGCAGCACCTGGGATGTGAGATGCTCCAGGGATGCCCTGGAAGGAGGGAATAGGGGTGCATCCCAGGGAAGAGGTTCCTGGGCTATGATGGGGCAGGGGGTAACTCAGCTTCCCCTGGGGTCAGGGAACGGGAAGACCGTTCTGAGAGGGGGAAGAGCACTTGCAAACATGGCTGACATGCCGGTCGGGGCAGATTTGGCAATGACTGTCTTGGGCCTGATTGGAGGTCCTGTGGGGGTGGGTGGCTGTGGAGCCCCCAGGCAGGGCCTGGAGGAGGCGGAGGGGTGTGTGTGGGGTCTGATGGGCCACTGGGAGTGGCCTGAAGTGCACTGGAGCAGGAGATGGCATTGTCAGGGTCCTGTTTGAAAGACCCCTTTTCTGATAGGAGGAGGGAAGACTGCCAGGTGAGTCAGGGGTGGCGGCAGCTACCTGGACAGAAGCCAGTGTGGGGCGGGAGGCACGGGGCAGATGTGAGAGCTCAAGGAGGGACACTACGTAGCTCAGTGACCCAGCTCTCAGTGTGTCCCCGGGTTTGCAGCTGGGGCAGCTGGAAGCAGGAGAGGGACCTGGGATCCTCTCACGAGGATCACACGCTGCCCAAATTGTCCAAACCATCCAAGCCAAGAGGTGGGTTCCTTTTGGGGTGCACTGAGGTTGAACTGCTCTGAGACTCCCACGGGTGAGGCAGAAGCCTTGGGCTGCTGGGATAGCAGCTCCGGGTTCAGGGGAGATCTTGGCCAGAGAAAAAGATCTGGGGGTCCTAGTGTTCACACAGTGACTTCAGCATGGAGGGGGCAAGGCCCCTCCAGAAGTGGGTGTCTGGAGGAGAGAGGGCTATGGCCTCCACTCCAGGCCCAGCCAGCCTCCAGCAGGCCCTTCTGCCCACAGCACCTGCCCTCAGGGCCACAGGGGGCTGCTGGCACTTGGTTCACTGGGAACGCTCCAGGGGTCCTCTGTCTGCTGCTTGTGGTTTCACAGACTTGGCAATCAAGACAGGATTGCTATTATTTTTCACCAGAAAATAACATGTGGATTTTGGGCTCTTGCTGATGATTCTAGAGGAAAACAGCTGAGAGGTTGTGTGTTTTCAAGGGAACATTTCTCTTTGGACTCTGTCCACTCGGTGTCCTCTTGGAAAACCACAGGGAGGGCTGGATAGAGTCTTAGACTCGCGTGAGGGGCAGAGGGAGACCAGGTCCTTGTCCCAGCTCTGCCTGTGGCTCTCTGTGTGATCCCATGAAGAGAGGAGGAGCATTTGAGATGACCCTCATCTCAAATGCGCCCAGCCAAACACGGCCTAAACCAAGCAGGATGGCCTCCCTGCCCCTATCCTGGTCCTCCACGGGCCATCCCCATCTCATGGAAGTGGGCCAAGCCTCACACGCGGGTGTCACACGTCCTTCTGGGGATTCCTGTCCCTTGTATCTCTTGAATCAGGCTCTTAGATTCTTCTTCTTCATTCCATCATTGTAACCTCCTTCCATGACTCTCAAATCTGTCTCCTTCTCCGCATCTCCACTGCCGTCTCTATGTTCCCGTCTGCCTTCGGCTCTGCACTGTACAAGTAGGTGGCCCCTGTCCAGCCAATGCGGGCCCTTTGCACACTGGTGTGAGGGCTTCTAAGTCTCATTTTGGCTCTCAGCCCAGCCTCTCCCAATCTCCTTGTGTCTTCCCACGGCATGTGGGAAAAGACTAGGATGATGGCACTGGGGCCACAGAGACAAGTCCATTGTCCCTGTACTCCAGGGATCTTATCCCCGTGGGCCCCTGGCACGAGTATAATGTTGAAAGGAAGCCTGGGGAAAGCCTCCAAGAGGACGGTACATTAGAACTGGGTCTCGAGACATGGCTGTCCGGGCCATAGGTGTGGGAGAGGACATGCAGGCGGAGAAACCAGGTCCTGACTCGGCCTGGATGCAAGTGCCAGGGGCTGTTCTGTCTCTGTCAGCTCCGGGACCATTCAGGGCTGGCACAGAGCTTGGGAAGGAATGAATAACAGTTCTGGACATTATGCTGACATTCAGTGAGTGCCTACTGTGTACCAGAACCTGGGTTATGTATTAACTTGCCAATCCTCCCAGTAACCCAGATTAGTCCCAGGCTGCAGACGTGGAGGTGGAAGCTCAGAATGGTTCAGTCACTTGCTCAAGGCCACACAGTGAGGGGGGCAAAGCCAGGCCACCTGCTCCAGACCCCAGGCATGGATGGACGTGGAGGGGAGTCCTGAGCAGGGGGGTCCTGGCTGCCGCTGAGCAGGGTGGGCATGGAGGTTCCAGGCTCGCTCTTGGCCATGCCGAGTGCTCCCTTCCACTGACTGTGGCTCTAGTACCGACAGGCGTCTCTATTGATGCTACAGCCCCTACCTTTCATTGCCTCTGGGACGAAGGCCCCTTGGGCTCCTAGCTTTGGGACAGGACTGTGGCTGCTCCCTGCCATTGGCTAGGCCTCCCACTGGGACCTCCTGCCCACTGTCTCCCCACACTTTGTGGCAAGCCTGTGAGTCAGCGTACCCATTTCACAGCAGGGACACAGAAATCCCCTGAAACCAGGGACTTTCCCAGCACAAGAGTGTCCGGGACTAGAACCCAACTCTCTCTCGGTCCAGCCACCTGCAGAGTGACCCACACGGATAGTTGCCAGCCCTCACTGAGCTGTCCTCTGCCTCCTGTTCCCACTTTCCCATAAATCACAGAATCCTCCAGGCGACCCAGTGATGTAGGCACTATCACTATTCCTTCCTACAGACCTGGAAACTGAGTCACAAAAAACAAGCTGCTTTCCTAGACCCCACTGCTCTGCCAGGTGGAGGCCAAGCTGGTGTGTGAACCCAGGCCGCTGCTCTGAACTTCTCCACACCACACCGTGTAGAGGAAATGAGAGCTGGGAGAATTCTGCCTTCAGGCAGAACGTGTTATTCCAAGAAGCCGGGAGGAAAGAACCTAACATTTATTGAGCACCTACAAAGTGCTGGCTGATCTCACAGCATTATTTGCAAAGTGAATATTCTTCATCTTATTTTACAGATGAGGAAATGAGACTCAAGGAAGCAGTATTGACTTGCTCCAGGTCACCTAGCTAGTAACAATGTGAGGAGAGGCAAGACTCCCCCCAGCCTGGGACCCCAGGGACACTGCCTGGATGCCTGCTCCAAGCTGGCCCCTCCAGGGAGGCTAGCTCTCACTAGCAGGGCAGCCTCCTTCCTTCTCCCTCCATCCCGCCTCAAGAGAATTAAGTGGTAAACGTTTTCAAAGTCAACTGTCAAAAGAAAATGGTTAGAGGAAGGAAATGTGCAATTAGGAGCTTCAGAGTAATTTTCATCGTGTGGTTTGAGCTCGACTGTAAACACTCAGGAAGGAGAGAACCCGGCTGTTTCCCCCCCGGCTGGTTTCCTGCCAGCTCTGCTGAGTCCCAGAACCGGGTGGGCTTCAGGCTGAGGCACCAGCAGGGAGGCCGGTGGGCAGCCAGCCTCGGACTGGGGAGGTGCTGGGGGCTGTGGGATGCTCCCATTCCCAAGAGAAGCTTTTTCCAGCAGAATGTGCCGGCATTACAGAAAGGAAATATTAGCATTATAATTATAATTCTGTTTATTTAATTAAGTTATTAAACAGGCCCAGCCTGGGGCGGGGCAGGGGGGAGAAAAAAAAACCCATCGTTTCATTCTAATTGTTTCTCCCAGGATGTAATTAGAGCCTTATAGAAGGAGTCAGAGCCAGAGAAGGCAGGCCAGGCTGGGTCCAGGCCTGGTGCACAGCTCCGGGTAGGCTAGGCCCGGGGGCGCAGGCTGGCTGTGGGAATGCAGCCTCTATAAGGGCTGGGACTCGGGCCTGTGTCCGCATGCCTGGCATGTACTAGGTGCTCAAGAAATAGTTGTGGAAGGCCTAGTGGCAAGCCTGTGAGTCAGCGTACCCATTTCACAGCAGGGACACAGAAAGCCCCCGAAACCAGGGACTTTCCCAGCACAAGAGTGTCCGGGACTAGAACCCAGTTCCGTCTCGGTCCAGCCACCTGCAGAGTGACCCACACGGATAGTTACCAGCCCTTACTGAGCTGTTCTCCGTCTCCTGTTCACACTTTCCCATAAGTCATACAATCCTCCAGGCAGAAAGCCTAGTGGACTTTGAACAGGCAGAAATGGCTGGAGGAGTGACTTTCTCAGCTGCCCTAAAGACGTTCAGCAGATGATTTTTCTAGAAGGGATGCAGCAGCCTCTTCCCTGGGGCTGCTCTTGGCCATTACCTCTGCTCTGGTCTCCCTGGTGGCCCACCTTGGCTTGCAAGTGACCATGCCGGGCAGCCTTCACCTCTTCCTTCTGTGCCCTGGTCACTGTGGGCTGACCCCTGGGGCAGAACAAACAAATGTCATCAGTTCCCAGGCTCTAGAGTGGAGGCTGCCCCTGTGCATCCCAAACGGACGGGAGTATGGGGGCCCCAGAGGGTTCAGGAGGCTAAAGCCCCCACTCCGGGTGCCCCAGTCTGGGAAGTCCTTTCTGGGACCCTGGGCCAGGCCCAGCAGAGCCCCTCTTGAGGGGGCCGAGGGAGGCGCTGGCCCTGAGCAGCCTCCAGATCCGGTCCTGTGCCCCCCGCGCTGACAGCTGCCCACAGGCTCCATGCAGAACCTCCCGTCAGACGGGAAGTGTCTTGTTCCAGCTGGCACGGCCTTATCGAACAGTCCTGGCTTTGTAAGTGTGGACAGCTGCGGGGAGAGGAGCTGGCTCTGGGGAGGTGTGGGGGCCGGGTCAGGAGCTAGAGTGGGGAAGCTGAGGAGGGGGAGGTCAAAGCCAGCAGCATCTGCAAGTGGGTGGGGGACCATGAAGGTTTGGTTTAGGGGGCATCCCCCGGAAAACTGAGCCCCTAAACAGGATGATAGGATGTGAGGCCCAATTGGGGAATGACCATGAAAGAGAGAGAAGTGTGTGTGGGGAAGATGGGAGGGGCTGGGCCTGGCCTCCAGGGCCGTTGCTCAGCTCTGGCACAGTCAAGAAGCTGTCTTGATATGGGCCACACTGAGGCACCACAAAACCAACAACTTCAGAGAGATGGGAGGGCTTTTATATGCCATCTACACACCCACCCACCCACTCATCCACTCACACATCCATCCATCCATCCATCCATCCATCCATCCATCCATCCATCCATTTATCCATCCATCCACCCACTCATTCGCCCATCCATCCATCCACCCACTCATCCACCCACTCATCCA
>NC_045446.1:5107013-5116336 GCF_002776525.5 Piliocolobus tephrosceles | reverse complement strand
CCACCTATACACTCATCCATCCACCTATCCATGTACACATCCATCCATCCATCCATCCATCCATCCATCCATCCATCCATCCATCCATCCATCCATCTATCCATCCATCCACCCACTCATTCGCCCATCCATCCATCCACCCACCCATCCACCCACACATCCACCCACCCATCCATCCATCCATCCATCCATCCATCCATCCATCCATCCATCCATCCATTTATCCATCCATCCACCCACTCATTCGCCCATCCATCCATCCACCCACTCATCCACCCACACATCCACCCACACATCCATCCATCCATCCATCCATCCATCCATCCATCCATCCATCCATCCATCCATCCATCCATTTATCCATCCATCCACCCACTCATTCGCCCATCCATCCATCCACCCACCCATCCACTCATCCATACCCATCCACTCATCCATCCATCCCTCCTTGTACCCATCCATCTACTAGTACATCCATCCATCCATCCATCCATCCATCCATCCATCCATCCATCCATCCATTAATTCATCCATCCATCCATCTATCCATTCATCCACTCAACCATCCATCCTTCCAACCATCCAACATTCATAAAAGATTTGCACTAGGACACCTCTTCTACTGGCCTCCAAAGACCCAGAAAATAATTAAATTGTCTCTGCCCTGTTGGGCATATATAGACACTTCCAGTTTGTATATATGAGCAGTGGAGGCAGGGGAGACAGAAGACAAATAAATCCCCCTGATGGGTCAGGAAACTTCTATAGTTAAGAAGATGTAAACCTAGCCACTCATCCTAAGCTTCAATCTCTCATCTGAAAAGTGGGGATAAGGTGGTGCAATGGTGAACTGCTATAGTGTTAGACGAGATAATAGACACAGGTATTTGTTATTGTGCCTGGCATGGAAGGTGCTAAGTAACTGTTACGATTATTTTTAGCATCACTGTTTCCATGATTATTCTCTCTGTCTGAAGAGAATGGGAGGATGGGAGTGAGCAGTTCAGGAAAGCCTCTCAAGGGGAGTCATTCGGACTGGGTGTGGAAGGATGAGTAGGAGTTCACTGGGTACTAGTATTGTGCTTCCCCACCAGCAGCCCACATTCATACTACACTTATCCCTGCCTCTGCATCATACTTCTCACCCTTACTCCTCATCCCCAGGCCCCCTTCCTTTGGGTCCACCTCTAACCCTAACTCCTCCAGGAAGACTTCTTGCCTACCCCAGGCATTATCTTGCTCCTTCCTCTCGTCTTGTAGCACAAAGATCACACCACACATCAGGCCCTCAGAACTTCATTCTGAATTTTGAAATGTTTCAGCTTACTCTTCAGGATGGGGCAGCAGAGTCTTCTCCTCAAATCCCTTATATCTGGAGCCTCAGAGCTGGATACATTTGTTGGCTCTGCCCCAGGGGTCAGCCAACAGTGACCAGAGCACAGAAGAAATAGGTGAAGGTCTAAATCTAAGTCCCAAGAGGATGTAGACCTATCTACAAACAGAAGCAGCCTCCTAGGACTTTGCCTGCATCTGCCTACAAAGTTAGTGCAGTTCCTACTTGGAGCAGCTCACAGTATAGGGAACAGAGGGAACAGGAGGACAAGGCTGAGAGTTTCTCTAGGGTAGATTTCATGTCCTAGTTAAACTTGGCTCTTCAGCACCAAGCACATAGAGTGGGTGCTAAGAATGGTTGGATGGATGGGTATGTAGGTGGATGTGTATGGTTAGAAGGATGCATGGAAGGATAAGTACAAGGATGGATATATGGATGGATGGATGGATGGATGGATGGATGGATGGATGGATGGATAATGGTTGGATAATGGATGATGGGTGATGGATGGATGGTTGGATGTATGGATGATAGACAGATGAGTAGATGAATAAGTGGAAAGTTAAACAATACAACCAGAATCTTTAGATTCTGATTAAACAATAGTGCTAGGAACTTTGAGACTGTATAGATCAACCCAAATTAATTTACCTGATCAGTGTTTCTGAGTGTCTCTTTGTGCCAGATATTGTACGAGGTACTGGGGATACCACAGGGAACAAGATACAATCTATGACCTCATGGAGTTTGGCATCTAGTTGAGAAGCTAGGAAACATGCAAATAAAGCTCAAACAAAATATTTTAAGGGTGATGACTGCCTGAAACTTACTGGGGAGAACTTTAGTTAGGGGTGTCAGGGAGACTTGATGAGAGAGTAACATTGGAACTGAGACCCGAATGGCAAGAGTCAGCTGTATGAAGATCTGGGGAAGACATGAGGACAGTTAAGCGCACTGGTCCTGAGGCAGGAGCAAAGTTGGACTTGTTCAATAATGTAAAAAGGTTTGAGTACTTGGAGTGGAACAAGAGAGGGAACTGTGGCCTGAAACTGCAGTAGAAAAACAGGACAGGGCAGATCACACAGGACCTTGTAGGCCATGGCCAGAGGCATGGATTTTGTTCTGTGTAGGTTGGAAGGCACAGTAGGGTGTTAAATAGGAGGAGGAACGGTCTGAGTTCTGTAAAGGATCACTGTGGCTACTCCATGGGGCTACACAGAATGGCACATGAGGGGAAACCAGGAGGCAGTGAGAAGGCATCACCATGTACCAGGCTAGAGAGGGTAGTGGTGCAGCTGGGGAGATGGGACAGGTTCAGGACGTGTTTGAAGGTACAGACAGCAGAGTTGATTTATAAACTGGCTGTGGGGGAGAAGGATGCTTCCCAGGAGTTTGACCTCAGCAACTGAACCGGCCTAACCCTAACCATAACTGTAACCCTCACTCTAACCCTAGCTGCCACCCACCCCCTACTCCTCTGCTGAGACTCACTGGAGCCTTGACTCCCAGGCTCAAGTGATCCTACCACCAATTGCTATGGTGATAGAGTTGTTGTTTCTGATGATGGTGGCTGTGATAGTGGGTTATTTCCTCCATCAGCAAACTCCTCCACCATGACTCAATGAGCCATTTCCAGCCATTTCCATGGACTCTGGAAGAAATTGGCTTCAAGAACAGCTGGACACACATCCAGTCTCAGAGTCTAGAGGTGAAACACACGGACTCTGGAGTCAGAGAGACCTAGGTTTGAATCCTAGTCCTACCACTTTCTCTCTCATCCTTATGTTAGTCACTTAACTTCTTTAGGTCTCCGTGTTGTCACATGGAAAATGGAACTTTCCACCTCCTCGGGATGTTATGATGATTGATGTAACAAGCTCAGCACAGTGCCTGTACAGGTGAGAGCTCTGATAAAGACTGCTGTTAACAATTACCTCTCCTCTGACGGGGAGTTTATCACCACATCTCAGCAGCGCTGCTCCTGTTCCTTGTTCCAACAGGCCCTGGGACCTGGGTTGCCAAGAGCAGCTCCTGACAGCTGCCACCCGCCCCCCACACTCCTCTGCTGAGGTTCCGGAGCCTAGGGGCATGGGGCATTGTGAAGGCCTCACTGGTTTTAGAATCATGCAAGATTATAGAGCACATTTTGCAAGAATGGGAGGAGGTGGAAGCAGCCCAATTCATGGTAGCTTTCCCAAAGTGGCTCTAATTGGCAGAGAACATCCCCTAAGGCACCTCTGGGCTCCATGAGGAGCTTGTAATTAGTAGGTGGGGATCCTGAGGGGCAAGGTTGACTGAGGCTTTGCTTGGGAGATGGAGCCCTCTGAGGGATGGGATTGAAAGGGTATTGTTTGCAGTCACATAACCTCTGTAGGGATCAGTATTTTGTTTGTTTGGTTGGTTGGTTGTTTGGTTTTACCTCCCCAATGGGGCATAGGCTGAAGTGAGGATCACATCAATGTCCACAGGCTTCCTGCATGAGTTCCTCCATTCATACCTCTGTACTGATGACTTGCAGACCTCTCCCCAGCCTGGTCTCCCTCCTAGATTTCAGAGCCATATCTTCCACTGTATCCCTGTTTGGATACCCTGCAAACATCATGGTGGTTTCAAACTAAGAAATTCATTATCTCATTCAGTGACTTTTTCATTTCAGTTGTTGTTTTCAGTTCTAGAATATCCATTTGGTTCTTTCGATTGTAGTTTTTGTTTCTCTGCTTAGATTCCTTATCTGCTCCCTTATGACAATCATATTTTCCATTAATTTGTCAAGCACATTTTTCTCTAAGTTTTTTGGATATATTTATTATTGCCGCTTTGAATGATTTTTCTGCCAAATCTGTTATTCAGGCTATGTCAGAATTGGTTTCTACGGACTGTTTTTGGTTTTCCTTTTGACTATGAGTCACATTTTCCTGTTTTTTTGTGTGTTTGATAATTGTTGGATTATATTTTGGACCTTGTGGGTGATAAGTTGCAGAAACTCTGGATTCTGATATCCTACTCTGGAAAGGGTTGATTTTTATTCCAGGAGGCATTTCAATTACTGGTGGATTACTTGAGTGTGTGTAGTCTTGGTCTTATTATTTGTTATGGCAGATCTGTGGGAAGCCTAATGTGTTTCCCAAATTTCTCTCAACTTGGTGAGAATCCAGCTCCAATATGCAAATCTTTTTGAGGCTTAGTTCTAAAGGCTTTGTTAGGGAAGATCTACAGCAGGCTTTACTCAAAAGTGTGGTCCTTATTACTAAGATGAGGCTTTTCTGGCCTTGCAGGTAGATGCCTGGGGTGCTAATGAGGTCTCTGAACTCTGGTTAGGAAAGAACTCCAAAGTCCCTGAGCACTGCTTGACATCTGGAATCTCTGTTCCACTCTCAACGTTAGAGGAGCCATTCTTCATTAAGCCTGAGGTGGTCTCACCAGCACCCAGGGCCCCTCAGCTGGACTTCGTCCTCCTTCCCCCATGCAGCTCCCTCTTCTCCAAGGCCCTGCCTTGAAGATTCTAGGTGCTTCAGTGATACAGGCTGAATGTTTTTACCCTACTAATCTCCTATTGAAATGCAATCCCCAGTGTTTGAGTTAGGGTCATGGGGGTGGATCCTTCATGAATAACTTAGTGCCATCCCCTTAGTAATCACTGAGTTCATGCGAGATCTTGTTTAAAAGTGTGTGGCACCTGCCCCCTCTCTCTCTTGCTCCTGCTCTTGCCATGTGATGTACCTGCTCCCACTTCACCTTCCACCATGACCCTCCTGAGGCCCTCACCAGAAGCAGATGCCAGCACTATACTTCTGTCCACCCAGCAGAATTGTGAGCCAACTAAACCTCTTTTCTTTATAAACTACCCACTCTCAGGTATTCCTTTATAGTAAAGCCATGGACCAACACATTCAGCTATTCCAGACTCTAGTCTCTGCCCGCTCTGAACGCAGTGTGAGGGCCACCGTGTTCAGTGTGGATCCCAGCTCACTGCACCATGATGCGAACTCGTCCCCAGTCATATAAATCCAGGAAGATCATGGGGCTCAGCTCATGCTTTTTTCTTCTTCTTTTGGGGATTGCAAGCTTGTTCTGTCAGGGATACAGTGTTGGCCTTCTGTACTCTGTCCAGTCTTCTGAGTACTTATACCTCCAGTTACTATGCCATGACCAGACATGAGTAATGCACATTTTTACCCAAAACCTTCCTCTCCCATATTCTTCATCCACTCATTTCTCCAAAATAGAATCTTTGCCACCACCCTCTCTATCACTTCCTATGGGCAATTCATCTGCAAAATTGGCTCCTTTGACATTTCACTGGAGCCTTTGGGTCTGTCAAACTTGCCTTCTCTCCTCCCCTTGCCCAGGTCCAGGCCACTGCCTGTCCTCACTAGGACCAACCAACTGCGTCCCCGCTGGCCGCCAGCCTCCAGTCTTGCTCTGCTCTGGTCCATTCCCCACCAAGGAGCCAGAGGCCCCCTTTAAACCTGCAGATCTGACATTGACTCTGCCTTACATAAAGCCCCAAGTTACTGCCTTGGCTGGCAAAATTCTTGAAATCTGCAACCCCCGCCTAGCTCTGTCCCCATGTTATTGCCACTTTCCCACATTCCTGCCACATGGATCTATTTGCAGCTCCTAGATGCCATCAGGCCACCTGTTGTCTGGGATCCCTTACTCCATGTGTGACTGCTGTCCCTGGATATTCTCTCCAGCAAGCTTTCCAGTGTAGTCCATTGTCATCCCCTCTGGGTGGCCTTCCAGGCCGAGTGAGGCCTTTCTCTACGTGCAGGCACAGTGCCTGTGTTTCCTCCCTCAGGAGGCTCTGAGCTCCGCTAAAGCAGGAAGGGAGGTGGGTTCACCGCACTTCCCGGAGCCTGGAGGACACGCCCCCTTACTGTTTGAAGAGGGAGTCAATGTCAAAGGCTACAGAGGGGCAGGAAAGCGGAGGTGTTTGTGCACCACAATGTTGGACGTGGAGCCTGGGGACTTCCCAACATGGATGCAAGCTCTGCAGAGGGAAGGGATGCTCCACAGGCTGACCATTGGCAATGATTCTGGGGGTTCTGCTGGTACCCACAGGGAAAGTGGTGGTGATAGCTCCTTGCAGAAGCAATGAGAACAGCCCAGGATGAAGGAGTGTGTGTAGATGGGGCCATGTGCACATTCGTCTCCAGAGATACTCCCAGGGCCACCTGCAACCCCTTGAGGACCCCCAGACCCGCTGTAAGACCTGAGGTTGGAAGGATTTCATGCTCCCCCTGGCTGCTGCCACCTGTCTCCCCACTTTGACCACCTATCACCCCATCCAATGATACCCTCCTTTGGTGGGAAACTCCAGCAGAGACCTCCTCAACTTCCGGCCTCAGGCGTTTCTCCTTCTCGCCACCTACTTCCCACCCCCAGGAAAGTCCACATTCCTGAGCCAGACATTCACTGGGGGAATCTACCTGGTGCCCTGTGTGCAGATGCCGGGGCAGGAGGTGTCCTCCCTCCCCAGAGTTGTGTCCTCCTCCTGGAGGCTGTGCACGGTGCTCCCAGCCTGCCTCCCCAAAAGTCTTAGGTAACTGTCGGGTCTCTCACTCCAACACCCACACAATTTGGGTCTGGATAAACAACAATGGGGGATCCTTCAGGGGATGGAGAAAGTAATTGAGGAAAAGAAAGAGAAGTGGGACTTAGGAGAGTGGTAGGGAGAGACAGGCTGTTAGTGAGGGAGGGAGAGAGTGAGAGGTGTGGACAGACCCTGTGTCAATTCCAGAGGTAACGCTGACCACCCCCAGGGCAGGGCAGGGCAGGGCAGGAGCCAAGAGACAAGAAGAGAGGAACCCAGGGAGCGTTTCAGCCCAGGCTGAGGAGGCCCCAGGAGTCCCTGCTGTGGAGGGAGTGCTGTGGGTGTCCAGGGCAAGAACTCCTGTGCCAGAAATGCCTTCTTTTGCCCCTCCAGGCCTGCCCTCTGCCCTGCTCTCTGCTTCAGGGGCTGAGCTTGATGAACCCATTCCTCAGCTTCCATGCCCTCTGGCTTCCTGTTGGGAGTGCCCCAGCTGTAGGGAAAAGGGAGAGGGGAGGGTGAAGTCAGAATATTCACGTCACAGCATCGAAAGAAGCTTTGGGGTCACCTTGGGCAGGCTGTGTCCCTAAACTGAAGGTCTTAAACTTCTCCCAAGGCAGGCCCCTCTCCAAGATTCCCTCCTTTCCAGGTTCTGGGATGGCTTATGCCTTCCCTTAAACCTTCAGCCTCAGGGTGGCCGCAGCCCTGGGCCGTGGGCTGTGGTGCACTTGCCTGCCCAGATGGTTTCCCTGTTCCCAGTCATTCTTTCCTAGTGGAAACCTGACACTTCCCCGTTCTGTGGCAGCCTAGGAGGGTGGTCTGTACCCCAGAGAGGCCTCCAGCTGTGATGTGCCGCTGCCTCCTCATGCAAGAGGCTGTGATGGGGTACACTCTAAACACCCCCAGGGCTACCCAGGCATCCTCCCAGAAAGCTGGGTGCAAGCCAGAGCAGGGCTCCCAGGTCCATGAGGGTGCAGCAGATAGAAGGCCAACCTGGTGACCACGTGATGACAACACAGGGCAACGATGACTGCAGGCTCTGGCCTGTTACTCATTGTGCACCGTTGGGATGCCCCACATCATCTCTCTGAGGCTCAGTTCCACCTAGAGTCCCGTAAAGAATTCAGCAAGAGGCCGAATGTGAAGCCCCCAGCCC
This sequence comes from Piliocolobus tephrosceles, assembly GCF_002776525.5. Lineage (NCBI taxonomy): Eukaryota > Metazoa > Chordata > Mammalia > Primates > Cercopithecidae > Piliocolobus > Piliocolobus tephrosceles. The sequence goes on along the minus strand of NC_045446.1, from coordinate 5,108,314 downwards.
CAGCTCCAGCTCGCAGTGGCCCCAGCACACCCTGATGGGGCACGTATTCCCAGCTGCCCTGTTGGTTTTCCTAAGTGAATCGCTGCTGAGTCAAAGTTAGCAGGTCCCCAAAGTAGAAACTTTGTCAGATCCCAAAGAATGTCAACCCCAGTGACTCACGTGTGTTTCTCCCAAAAACACAATCGCAGGCCTTTGGGATCAGCTCAGCCATCTCTGAGAGACATTTCAATGCTGTGAGCAGGATGCTGGGTTCCGGCCACAAAAGAGCTGGGTGCAAGCCTGGCCTCCATGAAAGGAGTTCCCACTTGGAAAATCTGATTCAATTGACTTCTCCCTTTCAGTGTAGCTTCACAGCTCCCTGGCTGTCTATGGCTAAGAACTACGGCTCCATGATGAATTGCCTGGCAGATGGTGGTTGTGATGTTTGTGTTGTTGCTATGGTGATGGAGTTGTTGTTACTGATGGTGGTGATCCTGGCAGTGGTGGTGGATTATTTCTAAGGGTGGTAGTGGGGTGGTGATGTGGTGGTGATGGTGACAGTGTGGTAGCCTTGGGTGGTGATGATGGTGGCGCTGATGGACATGGTGGTGAGGTGGTAGTTATGGTGATAGGATATCGATAGTGCTGGGGGTGGAGTTGGTGACGGTGATGGTAATGGTGGTGCTGTTTTCAGTGCTGGTTGTGATGAGGTGATGGTGGTAATAGCAGTAGTACTGGTGATGCTGGTGGTGGTAGTGGATTGTTGGTGGTGGTGAGATTGGTGCTCTTCATGGTGATAGTGGAGGTGGTCAGGATGGTGGAGGTGGAGGTGATGGTTTCAGTGATGGTACTGGTGAAGATGGAGGTGATGGTTTTAGTGGTGCTGATGGTGGATGTGGGGGTGATGGCTTTGGTGATGTTCATGGTGGAGGTGGGGGTGATATTTTTGTGAATTGTGGTGGTAGTGATGGTGGTGGTAGAGGTGGAGGTGATGATTTTGGTGATGGTGGTGGTGGTGATGTTGATAGTGGAAGTGGGAGTGATGGTGGTGATGGAGGCAGCAGTGATAGTTTTGTGGATGGTGATGGTAGTGGTGAAGGTGGAGGTGATGGTTTTAGTGGTGGTGGAGGTGGGGGTGATGGTTTTGGTGATGGTGGTGATGATGATGTTGGCAGTGGAGTAGAGGTGATAGTTTTAGTGATGGTGGGGGTGGGGGTGGGAGTAATGATTTTGGTGATGGTAGTGGAGGTGGGGTGATGGTTTTGGTGATGGTGGTGGTAGTGATGTTAGTGGTGGAGGTGGAGGTAATGATTTTAGTGATG
>NC_045446.1:5040209-5106913 GCF_002776525.5 Piliocolobus tephrosceles | reverse complement strand
GTTTTGGTTACGGTGGTGGTGGTGATGGTGATGGTGATGGTGGTGGTGGAGGTGAAAGTGATGGTTTTGGTGGTGGTGGTGGTGGAGGTAGGGGTGATGGTTTTGGTGATGGTGGTGGTGATGGTGATGTTGGTGATGGAGGTGGAGGTAACGATTTTAGTGATGGTGATGGTGGAGATGGAGGTGATAGTTTTAGTCATGATGACGGTGGGGGTGATGATTTTGGTTATGGTGGTTGTGGTGATGGTGATGTTAGTGGTGAATGTGATAGTTTTAGTGATGTGGTGGTGGAGGTGATGGTTTTAGTGACGCTAGTGTTAATGATGGTGATGGTGGTAGAGGTGGAAGTGATGGTTTTGGTGGTGGTGGTGGTGAGGGTGATGGTGGTAGAGGTGGAAGGGATGGTTTTGGTGGTGGTGGTGGTGGAGGTAGGGGTGATGGTTTTGGTGATGGTGGTGGTGATGGTGATGTTGGTGGTGGAGATGGAGGTAATGATTTTAGTGATGGTGATGGTGGTGGAGATGGGGGTGATGGTTTTAGTGATGATGATGGTGGGGTGGTGATTTTGGTTTTGGTGGTGGTGGTGGTGGTGGAGGTAGGGGTGATGGTTTTGGTGGTTGTGGTGGTGGAGGTGAGGGTGATGGTGGTAGAGGTGGAAGTGATGGTTTTGGTGGTGGTGGAGGTGAGGGTGATGGTGGTAGAGGTGGAAGTGATGGTTTTGGTGGTGGTGGATGTGGGGGTGATGGTTTTGACAATGATGATAGTGATGGTGGAGGTGGAGATGGTGAGGTGGTGGTAGTGGTGACGGGATGTCAACGTGGTGTTGGTAGAGATGAAAGTGGTGGTGATACCTCACAACCTCAGCCCAGGAGAAGCATAGCAAGAGAAGATTTGAAGTCAGAGGACCTTACTTCTGGGTCCAATTCTGCTACTTACTACCTGATGACCTGGGGCAATTTGCCTGGCCTCTCTGAAGCTCAGTTTTCTCATCAGTAAAGGGAGTGATATTGCTTCCCTTTCTGGACAGTGTAGGGATTAGAGAGGCCGAGGCCTGTGGTTGCCTGTGATTAACTGTAATTCTGGGGCACTGTGGGCCTCAAGGATGAGCCAGCTTGGCTGCTGTGCAGACAAGGCCAGGGTCTAGAGAATGCTGCTGCAGAGGACTGCGGCATCTGTGACTTTTTCTGGGGAGCAGGAGCCCCTCCTTGTTCAGGGGGCAGCTCCTCTTCCTTTTGGGGAATCTCACACAATGTATATTTCCCTTGGTGTGGTTCAGAGGGGCTGGCAGTCCTAGGATCCACACTTCCTGGTCACAGGGGTGGGCCTCTGATGCAGGCTGGGCCCGGTGTATCTCTCCCTAGGCCTCTTCTACTTTGGCTCAAGAGCCACAAAACTGCCTGAGGCTGCCAACAGTTTTCTTTCCCCTTGAAGAGTCCCCGTTTGCCATGGAAAGTCTAAAGATAACTCACTAAGAGCAGCAGAGACACGAAGCACGGAAAGAGGAGGATGGGGAGAAAGAGGAGGAGAAAGAGGGGTGGTGCCAAAGAGAACCCCAGGGGCTTCATTGAAGCTGCTGGATCCAGCTGTGCCTGAAGACAGCACCATTCTCTCAGTTACACAGGTTACAGAATGACCTCAGGAGTTAGAGTTGGGCTTCTGTGTTTTGCAAACCAGAGTCCTTCTCTACACCTCTCACCGCTTCAGTCTCCCAGAATTCCCAGAACCTTCCCAAGAAAGCAAAATTTAGGACAGGGCTGACTTCCAAATTTGGGGACAAAAGACTCTTGTCTTGGCAGACCAGATCTGGCTTACCCCCACTCTCTCTTTCCAGAGAACCCTGGGACTGACCCAGCTCCTGGCCCCAATGTCAGGGGACAGAGGTCAAGACGTGTTGGCAACCCCTGCCTCCCCAGGCAGCCCCTTTATAGGAAACTTTTCATACACAGTGGAACAGACCGGGCGTGGTGGCTCACACCTGTAATCCCAGCACTTTGGGAGGCCGAGGCGGGTGGATCACCTGAGGCCAGGAGTTTGAGACCACCCTGGCCAACATGGTGAACCCCCATCTCTACTAAAAATACAAAAATTAGCTGGGTGTGTGACTCACACCTGTAATCCCAGCACTTTGGGAGGCCGAGGCAGGAGAATCCCTTGAACCTGGGAGGTGGAGGTTGCAGTGAGCCAAGATCGTGCCACTGCACTCCAGCCTGAGTAATAGAGTGAAACTGTCTCAATAAACAAACAAACAAACAAACAAACAAACAAACAAACAAACAAACAGACCAACCGTGGAACACCGTGACTGCACTCATGGATTACATAAAGCCTCATTTGAAACAATTCAAATGACACAGGAAAATGCTGATAGTCACCCCTTGCCCCCAGAGACGACCCCGGGAACCCTGGCAGACACTCTCCACTTCTCCCCAGGTATACACATGCCACTTCTTGTCAGCGGAATGGCTATGGGCTGTTCTGAAACTCGCTTTATTCCGGAGTCTTTCTGGGCACTGAGCACACTTTCCTGACTTGTTAAAATGAAACTTCTTGGTCGCCTATTGAAACGATTTATTTGTTCAGTCCCCAATGATGCACATGTAGGTTGTTGCCAATTTTTTGTGACCTTAAACATCCCTGCAGTGAACACACTTATGTGTTCAGATTTTACACCTATCCCATCATTTCTGTGGGATACATTGCTAGACAGGGAACTGCTGTGTCAGAACATATTTAGATTTTAGAGGGATTTGACACATTCTACTCAAGTTTGCTGAGGATTGGAAAGCCAGTGAGGGAGGATGCTGGTGAGCCCCAAGTCCGTGACCACACTGGATTTTGTTCATCAGAAAGAAAAATGGAAAAATGAATTTTTTTTTTTTTTTTTGAGACGAAATCTCACTCTGTCTCCAGGCTAGAGTGCAGTGGTGGGATCTCGGCTCACTGCAACCTCCGCCTCCCAGGTTCAAGCAATTCTCCTGCCTCAGCCTTCCGAATAGCTGTGATTATAGGCGCGTGCCACCTCCCCCATCTAATTTGTGTATTTTTAGTAGAGACGGGGTTTCACCATATTGGCCAGGATGGTTTCCATCTCTTGACTTCGTGATCCACCCACCTTGGCCTCCCAAAGTGCTGGAATTACAGGTGTGAGCCATTGCTCCTGACTCCTGAGAAATGATTTTTGAGGTGGGAGAGAGAAGTCGGTAAGAGGGCCCCACTTTTAGGAACCATAGCTTCCTCACTGCTCAGTACAGGCCTTGTTCATCTTTGGAAAAAATAGGCGATGGTGGTGAGGGAGGAGGAGGAGGAGGAAGTGTCATGGAATGTGGTGGCTCTGTTAGGTGAACAGCTCTTACAGTTCACCTGGAATTTTCCTGCTTGGTTTTGTCACTGCAAGGTCCTCATCCTAGGAAGCGTCTCCTCCGCATGGGCAAATCAGAACAGTTGGTCACCTACTTTCAGCTTCCGGGGCCTGTTTCCCAAGGCCAGAGGCCCTGCTGGCATGCCCTGTGCCTTCCCTAGGGACAGCGGGTCCCATGTGTGCCTTCCACGCTGGCTTCTGGGAAGGCGTGTGCTGAGAAGCGGCAGGCCCAGTGCCCAACGGGCTTGGCCGCTGGCTACCAGGGCTGGCAGCACAGAGTGGTACCAGGTCTTCTGAATCCAGGAACCCAGGCAAAGCTGTGCCCATTCCCATGGAAGTGGCTGTGCTTCATCCACCCGGAGAGGGTGCTCACAGGTTGATAAAACTGCTGTGTGATACTGGACCCAAGGGGCTTGCCTCTCCCTTGTCCTCATCCCGCCCAGTGGAGGAAACCAAGGCATGGGAAGGAGAATGACTTGCTTCAAGTCACGTAGCTCTGAGTCTCCGAGCTTGGACCAGAATCCAGGTCGCCGTCCTCCCAGTGGGTCACTCTACCCTGCACCCAGGGACAATGTGTACTGCTTTGGGAAAGCCACCTGGGACAAGCTCTTATGGCTCTGCACCCCCTTGTCCCATGGCTACAGGGCCAGTAGCTTCTCTCTGAGCTGATTCCTGATGGAAGACCAACTCAACAGACTTGAACAAAAGAGGCTGGCCTGGTACAGAACAGGTGTGGAGGGTCCAGGCTTCAGAAGAGGTTGGGAACTTTCCTTCCATGGTCGCTCGCTCTCCTACCCCCATCCCAGCTACTTGAAGATGGAAAAGTAGAATCAGCACACCCAGTGACTCTGGAGAAAGAGGCTTGCATCTAATTTCTAGACCAACGGGTTCCTGTCTGGACTCCATATTAGCAAATGTAAGGCTCTCCTGGTCCAAATATAAACCTGTACCCTAGTTTATCTTTCTCCCTCCATTGGACTAGCTCCTCCTAATCAATCTTTACCCGTTCCATCCGTCCGATATGTTAGAAAAAGAAGGGCCATCCAAGTTATTCCTTTAATGGCTACCTTAGGCTATAACCGCCAGGCTTGGGTTGGGAGCAGGCGGACTGGCCACCTCCTTAACATACTTTAAAGCTCTGTCAACAGAACTGCAAGGTTCATTAAAAGATATAGTCCAAAGCCTGATAAAAGTCCAAGACCAGGGCGGACATGGTGGCTCACGCCTGTAATCTCAGCACTTTGGGAGGCTGAGGCTGGCAGATCATTTGAGGTCAGGAGTTCGAGACCAGTCTGGCCAACATGGTGAAATGCCATTCCCACTAAAAATACAAAAATTAGCCAGGCCTGGTGGCACATGCCTATAATCCCAGCTACTCTGGAGGCTGAGGCAGGAGAATTGCTTGAACCCAGGAGATGGAGGTTGCAGTGAGCCGAGATCGTGCCACTGCACTCCAGCTTGGGCAACACAGCAAGACTTGGCCTCAAACAAACAAGCAAACAAACAAACAATAAAAAAAGAGAGTCCAAGACCAACTAGACTCTTTGGCTGGAGTAGTCCTCCAAAATCGACAGGGATTAGATCTTATAATGGGCGAAAAAGGGGACCCCTGCCTCTCATTGGTGAAGAATGTTGCTTCTATCTCAACCAATCGGACCTAGAAAGAGATGCTCTGAAAAACTTAAAGAAAGGGCCAAAAAGCTAAGAGAATACCCAGACAATCAACTAAATTCTTGGTTTAAAAACAAAATCCTAACATTAAGACCATACAGTCTTTCCTCTTATCTTCATACCTAAAAGGAAGATATTTTTGTTCCCTTTCAATTGTTTGTTGAGGCAGAATTGACATACAATAAACTGCATATGTTTACAGTGTACAATTTGGTAAGTTTTGACATCTTTATACACCCATGAAAATATCACTATGATCAACATAATAAATATGTCCACAACCCCCAAAGTTTCCCATGTTCCTCCCCACCCCCATCCTCAGGGAAACACTTCTCTGCTTGTTCTCATGATAGGTTGTTTGCATTTTCTAGAATTTTATATAAATAGTGTCATAAAGTACACATGCTTGCTTTGCCTGGATTCTTTTGCTCAGTATAATTATTCTGAGGTTCATCTACATTGTCACTTGTATGACTAATTCGTTCCTTTTTATTGTGGAGTACAGTTTCACTAAGTGGATGCACTGGTTTGTTTTTATCTCCTCCCCAGTTAATGGACATCAGAGTTGTTTCTAGTTTGGGGCCATTACAATAAGGCTGCTGTGAACATCTGTGTATAAGCCTTTGTATGGACATAGGTTTCATTTCTCTTGGGTATATATCGAGGAGTGAAACGACTGGGTTATACCTGCCGGTATTGCTATCGAGATTGTTTTGAATCTATAGATCAATTTTGGGAGAATTGGTATCTTTTGACCCATGAACATGGTCTATTTCTCAGTTTATTTAGGTCTTCTTTAATTTCTCTCAGCAAAGTTCAGTTTCACACAGGTTTTTGACAGACTTGTCTATGTGTGTATTTCCTATTTTTGTTGTGTTTCTGTAATTGTTTTTATTCCAGGTGTGTCATGTTGCTATCATACAGACACACAGTGGCTTTTTGTATATGGATCTTCTATACTGCAACCTTGTGAAACTCATTGGTGACTTCTAGTAGTTTTTATCATAGACTCCATACGATTTTCTCTGTCGATGGTCGAATTGTTTGTAAATAAAGACAGATTTATTTGCTCCTTTCTAATTCAAAGGCACTTCCTCCCTTCCTCCCTCCCTTACTTCCCTTCTCTTCCCCTCCTCCTTCTTTTTTCTTTCTTCTTAAAACCTTACTACACTGGCAAGAACCTTACATGCAATGTTTATTAGAAGTGGTTAGAGAGCACATCCATGCCTTATTCCTGATCTTAGAGGGAAAGATTTTGGTCTTTCACTATTAAGTATGATGTTAGTTGTGGGTTTTTCACAGATGCCCTTTACCAGGTTGAGGAAGTTTCCTTTTATTCCTATTTTGTTGAGGGTTTTTATCAGCACTACATGCTGAATTTGGACTAATGCTTTTCCTGCATCCGTTGAGACAATGTGCTTTTATATTGTAAATATAATATTTTCACAATAATATTATGAGTTACATTGTTTTCTAATGTTAACCAACCTTGTATTCCTACAATAAACTATACTTGATCATATGTATTATTCTTTTATGTGTTGCTGGACTTGATTTTTAAAACTTTCTTTAGAATGTTTGCATCTATTTCATGAGGGATATTAGTTTGTAGCTTTCTTTTCTTGTAACATATTTGTATGATTTTGACATTACAGTAATGCTGGCTTCATAGAATAAGTTGGAAATGTTCCTTTCTCTTAAATTTTCTGGCAAATTTTGCATAGATTGAAATTATTTCTTTCTTAAGTGTTTCATAAAATTCACCAGTAAGGCCTAGAATTTTCTCTGTGGGAAAGTTTTTAACTTCTTAAAAAAATATGGACTACTCAGGTTATCTATTTCTTCTTGAGTGAGCTTTATTAGTTTTTTTCTCTCAAGGAATTTGTCCATTACATCTAAATTTTCAAATTTCTTGGCATACAATTATTTATCGTATTTCTTTTAATATGTGTACAATCAGTAGTAATGCTACCTCTCTCATTTCTCATATTAGTAATTTGTCTTCTTTCTTTTGTATCTGATGAGTAGGGCTTGATGTTTGTAAGTGGGATGATCTTTTCAAATTACCAGTTTTTGGTTTCATTGATTCTATTTTTTTTATTTTATTGACTTCTGCTCTAATCTTTATTATTTCCTTTTTTCTGTTTTTCTTTGGTTAAATTGTCCTTTTTTCTCTAGTTTCTTAAGGTAAAAGCTGGGATATTTTAGTGCTATAAATTACTTAGCGTACTGGTTTAACCACATCCCACAGACTTTGATGGGTTGTGTTTTCATTTTCAAATATCTCAGAATGTTTTCTAATTTCCATTTTCCAATTATCTTTTTGATTTCTTTAAACTGTGCTTTACAGAGAAGTGTTATTTAGTTGCCAAATGTTTGGGGATTTTACAGATATCATTCTATTATTTGGTGTCTAATTTTATTCTATTTTGGCCAAAACATATGTAGAATGATCTGAATCGTTTCAAATTTATTGAGATTTTTCACACCCTTTTAAATGTGTTGAGATGAGAGTATGATATATTTTTGAAAAATGTTCTGTGTATTTGAAGATAATTTATATTTTGCTGTTGAGAATGAAGCATTCTAAACATGCCCATTGGGTCACATTGATTGCTAGATTGCTAGCATTGATTGCTAGATTGCTAGTGTTATTCAAGTCTATTTTTCTTCTTTTCTTCCCTTTTTTTTTTTTGGAGACAAAGTCTCACTTTGTCACCCAGGCTGCAGTGCAGTGGTGTGATCTTGGCTCACACTGTAACCTCTACCTCTACCTTCGGGGTTCAAGCAATTCTCCTGCCTCAGCCTCTGGAGGAGCTGGGACTACAGGCATGTACCACCACACCTGGCTAATTTTTGTATTTTTCATGGAAATGGCATTTCGCCATGTTGGCCAGGCTGTTCTCGAACTCCTGACCTCAGGTGATCTGCCTGCTTCGGCCTCCCAAAGTGCTGGGATTACAGGTGTGAGCCACCATGCCCAGACCTATATTCTTATTGACTTCTGTATATTTCTCCTGTCAATTATAGAGCTGTTGAAACCTACTACTATGACTGGATTTGTGTATTTCTTTTGTAGTTCTTCTCATTTTGCCTCATGTTATTTGAAGGTCTTATTTGGCATATAAACATCTAGAATTGTTATGTGCACTTGAGAATTGAAACCTTTTGTCATTATGAAATGACTATTTCTGGCAATATTTTTTCCTTTAAAATCTACTTTGCTATTAGTATAGCAAAGTAGCAAATATTAATATAGCAAAGTAGATTGGCATAGTAATTAGTGTGGTACATCTTCTTTTATCCTTTTGCTTTAAGATTTTTTTTTTTTTTTAATATTTAAAGCAGGCTTCTTGTAGGCAGCACATAATTGGGTCTTGCTTGTTTTATCCAACCTACCAATCTCTGTTTTTTAATTGCAGTGTTTAGACCGTTACATTTAATGTGATTGTTGATATAATTGCATTTAATTCTGCCATCATGTTTTTTGTTTTGTATTTGTATTACTTGTTCTGTGTTTCATTTTCTCTCCTTTCTACCTTCTTTGTGATTATCATTCATTCCTTCATTTTATCTTATTTGTTGGTTTATTAGCTGTAATTCTTTGCTGTATTATATTAGTGGTTGCTACAGGGTTTATAGTATACATCTTATCACAGTCTATCTTTGAATGCTATTATCCTTCAGTGATATTATACTACCTAACATCCCGTAAAAGAAATTTATAGCGGTATACTTTGATTTCATTGTCTCACCTGTGTACTATTGTTTTCATACCATTTAGGTGTCCAGTTGTGTTTGTGTCTGTGTCTGTGTGTGTACGGCAGTGAGAGGCAGCTATTATAGTTCCCATTTCGTTGTTGAGAAAAGTTTGGCTTTCCCACTTGTAAAAATCATTTGCAGCTCAAATGTCCCCTCCTCCTGGCAGCCTTTCCCAGCCTCTGCCAATGACTTGAACTATTTCCCCACATACAGGCTCCCTTCGCCTGGGCCATACTCTTCTTGCAGCAGCAGGGCGTGTCTTTTCTGTCTGCCCCATCAGAGGGTCACCTATTGAGGGCAGAGCTCAAAACCACAGGACTCTCCCTTGAGTCCTTCACAGCCCCTTGTCCACAGCTGGTGCTCCATCTGCACTTACTGAATTGGCCTGAATGCCACGATCCAGATTCAGCCCTAGCAACAACCTCATGGCTTCTCAAGGTGTGGTGCTATGAAAAAAGCATGAGCTTTGAGATTGGAAAGACATGACTTAAAATTCTGAGCCCACCACTAATTGGCTGTGTGTGACTTGGGTGAGAAAGAATCACCTGAGCCTTTGTCTGTCCATTTGTATAACGGGGATATTGACAGGTTTTTCCTGCCAGGCTGTCTATAAAGACAAATAAAATGCACTAAAGCACTAGAACTTTGGCAGGCCTGTCTGGGCACTGAGGAAACACCAGCTTCTCTGATTCTCTGCCCCACACCTCCTTTCTGTTTGGCCCCCTCTCTTGCCCTGGGCCAAAGCTTAAAGTCGCACGTCGTGAAGTCTTTCTGGTCCATTTGTCCATTTGCCAGTCCAATCTGCAGCCAGACGTCTATCCCCATGAAAGTCTGTCCTGACAGAGCATTTAATAAATTTGTCATGGGGCAACTATGAGGCCACAGAGCAATGCCTTCCCAGGACACCTGATGTGGGCTGGATAAACCCACCAGGCCTCTGGGATAAGTGTAGGTGGGAACCCCAACCGGTGGTTGCTTAACTATTCACCCTATGATGCAGGAAGCTGAGATGGGGTGGGGAAGGTGATTGGCTACAGTAGGAGAGGCCCCAATTTCCCCCATACCCTGGGGTGACCATGGGATTCAACTGTGGTTCTTTGTGTCCAGGGAAGAGAAATCAACTCCAGCTGACCTAGGCAAAGGGGGCATTTGTTGGATGCCTATGGGGTAGATTAGTGAATCCAAGGGAAACTACACCCCCAGGCTGGAGAGGATGAGAGCCAGCTCCAGGCATATTGGGAACAGAGGCCGTACAGGAGAAAAGGCAACTGGTGCTCACCAGCCCCTGCCACATGCCTCGCCAAACCTGGTCTAATGCTCAAGGTCTTTGTACTGCAGCCATTGAGCCTGATGCCACCTTCAGTGGCTGTATGACTTTAGGCAGGTCACTTCACCTCTCCAAGCTCAGTGTCCTCAGCTTGAATTGTGAGAGTCTAATGCCATAGAGGATATACTAGGTTCAGTGGAAAGTTCCATGCTCTAGAGAGAGGTTGTCACTATTTGGTGTGTGTATTAACTTCCTATGGCTACGGTCACAAATTAGCACAAATGAATTCTAACAATGCAAATTCATTCCCATATATTCTGGAGGTCGGACATCTGAAATCAGTCTCCCTGGCTAAAATCAAGAAAGCGCCTCCGTTCCTGCCCGTGTGCTGCTGGGCAGTGCCACCTGCTCACTTTGGTCAATGGAAGATGAGAGGACAGCATTGACCCTTGGTCTGAGTGCAAGAGCTAAGTGCCATTGCGGGTGACAGGAGAAAAGCATGTGCCACCAGGAACTGTGCCTTCAGCATGAGCCCTGGAACGCAAGCTGTGGGCGGACTCGTGGCTCCATGCAAAGTGCAGGGGAGATAAACCTTCGCTGCTATACACCTCTGAGAGGTACGGCGGTTTATGCCACAGCAAAACCGCCAGGCAATGCAGCTTCCAAATGCCGAGTCACACTGGATTAATGATGGCCCTGTCTACTCGTACCTGGAATCCAGCCTTGGCCAAGCCCACTGAGGGGCATCTGGATTTGGGCACATGAACTTAGCTGTATGTTACGTTATCTAGCCTGGGGCAGAGAGGGAAGGCAAGATACCAAGCCCCATGCCTAGGACTTAAAAAAATCAATTTTTACATAGGAACAATTTACGTTCAATACATTGTACATCTTTTAAGAGTAAAGCTCAATGATTTTTCTTTCTTTGTGGGACAGGGTTTCACTCCGTCACCTAGGCTGGAGTCCAGGGGTGAGATCTTGACTCACTGCAGCCTTGACTTCCCAGGCTCAAGCGATCCTCCCACCTCAGCCTTCCAAGTAGCTGGGACCACAGGCACGTGCCACCACACCCAGCTAATTTTTGTATTTTTTGTAGACATGGAGTTTCACCATGTTGCCCAGGCTGGTCTCAACCTCTGGGTTCAAACAATCCTCCTGCCTTGGCCTCCCAAAGTGCTGGGATTACAGGTGTGAGCCACCGTGCCTGGCCACAATGACTTACTATTACTATTTATTTATTTATTATTATTATTATTATTATTATTATTATTTTGAGATGGAGTCTCTCTGTTGTTGCCCAGGCTGGAGTGCAATGGTGTGATCTCAGCTCACTGCAACCTCTGCCTCCTGGGTTCAAGCGATTCTTCTGCCTCAGCCCCCTGAGTAGCTGGGATTATAGGCACCTGCCGCCATACTCAGCTAATTTTTTCTATTTTTAGTAGAGATGGGGGTTTTGCCATGTTAGTCAGGCTAGTCTCGAACTCCTGACCTCGGGTGATCCACCTGCCTCGGCCTCCCAATACACCGATTTTTAAAAATCTACTTTGCAGAGGTATAATTTACATACAATAAAATTCATTAATTTAAGCGTGCAATTCAGCGAGTTGACAAATGTACACAGTTGGGTCACTGCCACTTTTACCAAGAGGTAAAACGCTTTCAGAAAGTTTCCGCACGCCTCTTTGCAATCAGTCAGCCACTCCCCACCACAGGTAACAACAGAGCTGCTTCCTGCAGCTACTGTGTGAATTTACGTGTCACAGAATGCTGTACAGAGTTCTATGCAGCGTGGGCTATTCTTTGTCCTCCTGGCTCAGCACAACCCCAGTGACTGCATGAGGCTGTGCGTAGTGTACGCAGTTGCACGATCTCAGCTCACTGCAACCTCTGCCTCCCGAGTTCAAGCAATTCTCCTGCCTCAGCCTCCTGAGTAGCTGGGACTACAGGTGCCCGCCAACATGCCCAGCTAATTTTTGTATTTTTATTAGGGACCAGGTTTCACCATATTGACCAGGCTGATCTCAAACTTCTGACCCTGTGATTTGCCCACCTTGGCCTCCCAAAGTGCTGGGATTATAGGCGTGAGCCACTGCCCCTGGCCATTTTTTTTTTTTTTTTTTTTGGAGACAGAGTCTTACTCTGTCGCCCAGGCTGGAGTGCAATGGCACAATCTCGGCTCACTGCAACCTCTGCCTCCCAGGTTCAAGTGATTCTTCTGCCTCAGCCTGCCGATGAGTAGCTGGGACTACAGACACTTGCCATCATGTCGGGCTACTTTTTTTGTATTTTTAGTAGAGACAGGGTTTTGCCATGTTGGCCAGACTGGTCTCAAACTCCTGACCTCAGGCGATCCACCCTCCTCAGGTGATCCACCCTTCCCAGAGTGCTGGAATTACAGGTGTGAACCACCATGTCCAACAAAGAGTCCTTTAGATATTCTGAATGCAAACCTTTTGTTGGAGCTATGCATTATGAATATTCTCTCACAGTCTGTGATCTGCCATGGTTTTTGAAGTGCAGAGGGTTTTAATTTTGATGAAGTCAATGGATCAATTTTTAAAATTTTGCCGTGAATACTCTCCGTGTCCTTGTGGTTTCCTTATTGACCTGTGAATTATCTTGGGGTTCGTTTTTCTTGACTGCTTTCTTCCCTACTCTGGGTCACATTGTCCCGTCTGTTTTTTTCTTTTAATACCTACGAATGTTTTTGTTGTGCACCCATCTTGTGGGTGATGTGTGGTGGAACCTCTATTCCTTTTCCCCCCTCTGAGGAGTGTTGGGATTTTTCTACTCACCCCGAACTTGTACGTACTTGGCTTTATACTTTGCTGGTGGGTTTGTGGGAGCCCAGGGTGCTCCCCAAGCCTCTCTGATGTGGCAGGACTCCACCGCCCACCCTTGTCCCCCACAGATCGCGTCGGGGCTTGACATAGGTTGTGATGGGGTGAGTCTGAGGCGGGTCTTGCTCCTGAGTGCCTTTCATCCCAGTTGGATGCTCATGTGCTCAAGAGACCTCTGCACACTGGGTGGCTGCAGCCCCCTGAACCCCATGCTCTACTGGAACTCCAGCATCACCTTCTCCCCCTAACTCTGCAGCAGCCACGCTGGGAACCCCTCCTGCAGCCTCATCCTCCCCAGGACTCAGCCAAGGACTCCTGGCTGGAGGACCCCCAATGGCACCTCTGCCCCTGCCTCCCACAGCACAGCCTCTCTGATACCCTGCCCCATAGCTCCCAGAAGCTTCTGGACTACGAACTCTGGTCTTCGCCTCTTCAGCTCAGTGGAACCACTGTGCTCTGTGAGGCCTCCCTATTGCTGAGCCACGGGGGGAGATGGTCTCCGGGGGTGGCGTGGCTGGCTCCTGAGTGCCCTGCCTGTCAGCATCCAGTCGTGCCCTGCTTGCTGTCCACTGCCCGCCCAGAGTTGCCTCCAACACGCTGTCCAGTCATGTGTGTTTGTAGAGGGATGGCCCATCCAGCACTGGTTATCCCAACATGACTGAAAGTGGAAGCGACCCAGAGCGTTTTAATCAATTTATTGAACTCTACCTAGAAATCCAAGTCAAAGGTGGACACCTCCATAAAATAAGCCATCCTCAATGAGGTGCAAGGATGAAGTATGGGGCCGTGGGCCAGAGTGTGACTCCACAGGGCATTAGGCAAGAGGATGGCGTATTAGTCCATTCTCATGCTGCTAATAAAAGCATACGTGAGACCAGGTAATTTATAAAGGAAAGAGGTTTACTGGACTCACAGTTCCACATGGCTGGGGAGGCCTTACAATCATGGCAGAGGGTAAAGGAAGAGCAAAGGCACATTTTACATGGCGGCCGACAAGACAGCGTGTGCAGGGGAACTCCCCTTTAAAAAGCCATCAGATCTTGTGGGACTTATTCACTATCATGAGAACAGCAAGGGAAAAATCCCATGAATCAGTGACCTCCCACCAGGTCCCTCCCACGACATGTGGGGATTATCACAAGTCAAGGTGAGATCTGGGTGGGGACACAGAGCCGAACCCTACCACCAGCCTATGGAACTTGGTTAGGGAAGTTCAGAGAAACTGGTATTGGGGCTTTGGAATGATCACATGGAGAAGTGCTGAGCTCAGAGAGCGTTCAGGGGGACAAGGATGACAGGGTCAAAGATGCATTTTACATTTTTATTTGCTTTTTTATTAAAGTATCACCTACAGGAAATTTAAGTGTACAGTTTCATGAATTTTTAATTCAGTTTTATTGAGGTGTGATGGAAGTACAATAAACCGTGCATACTTAAAGTGTGCAATTTCATGAGTTTGGTGTATGTAAACCACATGGGGCCAGTGACACTATCAAGGTTGTGAGGCCATCCCTGATCCCCCATCACACATTGCCTTTCCCTGTGCCTCTGTAGTCCACCCCCGGCTCCAGGCTTGTCCCCAGGCAACCATGGGCCTGCTTTGTTTCACAATAGATTGGTTTGCATTTTCCAGAATTTGGTATAGATAGAAACACAAAGGAGGTACACTAATTTTTTGTCTGGCTTCTTTCTCTGAGCATAAGTGCTTTGAAATTTATCCATGGTATGGCATGCATCAACAAATTATTGCTTCTCTTTTCTTTACCTTTTTTTTTTTTGAGATAGAGTCTTGCCCTGTCACCCAGGATGGAGTCCAGTGGTGCAATCTCGGCTCACTGTAACCTCTGCCTCCCTGGTTCAAGCGATTCTCCTGCCTCAGCCTCCTGAGTAGCTAGGACTACAGGTGCATACCACCATGCCCAGCTAATTTTTGTATTTTTAGTAGAGACAGGGTTTCACTATGTTGGTCAGGCTGGTCTCGATCTTTTAACCTCAGAATCCACCTGCCTCGACCTCCCAAAGTGCTGGGATTACAGGCCTGAGCCACCATGACCAGCCAATCACTGCTTTTCTTTGTGGAGCAGTCTTCCATTCCACAGAGACACGACAGTTTGAGTATTCAGTCAATCACCCATTGATTGACATTTGAGTTGTTGCCAGCTTGGAGCCATTAGGAGTAAAGCTGCTACGAACATTCATGTACAAATCTTGGTAGGGACAAAGTTTCCATGCCTCCTGAGTAAATACCTGCAGATGGAATTGTTAGGTCAGATGACAGGTATATATTGCTTAAGTTTTCTAAGTAACAGCCAAACTTTTCCAAAGTGGTTGCACCATTTCAAACTCCCAGCAGTGTATATGTGAGCTCTAGCTGTTTACTCTCCACGCCTGCATGTGATACGTGTAGTCTTTTTAATTTTCGTCATCCTAATAAGGGCATCATAATCTGTCATTGTCATTTCAATCCACATTTCTACAATGGCTGATGACTTTGAAGATTTTTTCCTGTGACCCTTTGTCTTCTTCAATGGATAATTAATGCAAATCTTTTACCCATTTGTATTGGCCCGCCTTGTCCTTGAGCTGTAAGGGTTATTGATACGCTCTGGATACGAGTCCTTTGTCTGATCCGTGTTGGGAATGTTTTCTCCCACTCCGACACGACATTTGCCTTTTCCCCAGTCTGACACTTGCCTTTTCATTTTCTTACTGGCATCTTTCAAAGAGCAAGAGTTATTAATTTGGTAAAAGACCAATGTATCAACTGTTTGCATTCACGATTTGTGCTTTTTGTAGTCTATCCAGGAAACCTTGGCCTACCCTGAGGTCACACATATTTTCTTCTCTATTTTCACCTAGAAGACTTACAGGCATAAAATTTGATTGAATGCTTTTCTAATATGTATTTTTAAATTCATAAGGTTTATCTCCTATATTTGGTTAATATGATTAATCATATTGATTGATTTTTGAACATTCGGCAGTGCGGATTGCTGTTCATTTGGAACTCCAATTGATTGAAACCAGTTTTTGAAAAGACTCTATTTTCCTTCCACTGAATTGCCATGGCACTTCTGTCAAAAATCAATCGACTGTATGTGTGTGAGTCAGTTTCTGGATTCTCTATTCTGTTGTTCCATTGACCTACGTGTCTGTCCCTCCACCAAGGCAAGGCTGTCTCAATTTCTGTAGCTTCTCAAGTATGACTTAAAATTAGATAAATCCTCCAACTTTGTTTTCTTTCCTATAATTTTTTTCGTCATTTTAAGTCTTTGCATTTCTCTATAAATTTTAGAATTAGCTTGACAACGTTTATCAGGATTGTGTTGACTCTGTAAATGTGTGAACAACTGCCACCTTAATATTGAATCATCCGGTTTCTGAACAATGACATATGTCTTAATTTATTTAGGTCTTAAATTTCTCTCAGCAATGTTTCATAATTTGTAGTGTTGAGTATTGGTTGTCTTTTGTCAGATTATTCCTAAGGTTTTTATGGGATTTTATTTTATTTTATTTTTTTGGGTGCTACCCTAAATAGAATTTTAAATTTTCTTTAATTAATTAACTAATTAATTAATTTGAGATGGAGTCTCGCTCTGTTGCCCAGGCTGGAGTGCAGTGGCACAATCTTGGCTTACCTCAACCTCCACCTCCCAGGTTCAAGTGATTCTTCTGCCTCAGCCTCCCGAGTAGCTGGGACTACAGGCACGTGCCACTGTGCCTGGCTAATTTTTTGCATTTTTACTAGAGATGGGGTTTCACTGTGTTAGCCAGGATGATCTTGATCTCCTGACCTCATGATCTGCCCAACTCAGCCTCCCAAAGTGCTGGGATTGCAGGTGTGAGCCACTGCGCCTGGCCAATTTTCTTTATTTTTTAACTGTTTGCTGCTATTTGTATAAGAATGGGGTTAATTTTGGTACATTAACTTTGGATCCTGTGACCTTGCTACGCTCACTTAATAGTTGTAATGGTTATTTTATGGGTTTCCTGGGACTTTCTATGTAAATTTTCATAGCAGCTGCCAATAGAAACAGTTTTATTTCTTCCTTTTCAATTCAGTGACAATCTTAATGTCATTTTATATAGACTTTTCAATTTTTAGTACCTTTATAGCTTTTTCATTTTCTTTTCTTTTTTCTTTTTTTTTCCTTATTGCAATAACTAGGATTGCCAGTACAATATTGACTAGATATGGCTACAGAAGGTGGGCACCTTTACCTTTTCCTTAACCTTATGGGAAAAAAATGTCAGACTCAGCATCATAATATACCTGTAGCTTTGTTGTACATGCCCTTCATTCATTTGAGGATGTTCCCTACTATTACTAGTTTGCTGGAATTTTTTTTTTTACTATGAGCAGGCATAAAATTTGATTGCTTTTCTAATATGTATTTTTAAATTCATAAGGTTTATCTCCTATATTTGGTTAATGTTATTAATCATATTGATTGATTTCTGAACATTCGGCAGACCTTGTATTCCTGGTTTTAACCTTACTTAGCTCTGATATATTATTATTTTTATATATGATGAGATTTGTTTTGCTAATATTTTTAAAGAATATTTGTGTCTATATTCATGAGGAATGTTGGTCTGTAATGTTATGTTTTTAAATGTCTTTGCCAGGTTTTTATATTAGTGTTATGGAATCTGTGGGTTGTCACTTTTCTGGCCAGAAACCTCTATGGCTGGTGGCACCTTTGTCTGAGTTCTTGTCCTGCATTAAGGAAGACTGAGATACACAGATAAGTAGAGGGCGAGCAACATGAAGAGGAGCTTTACTTAGTGTTAGAACAGCTCAGAGGAGACCCGCAGTGGGTAGCTCCTCTCTATAGGCAGATCATCCCCGTGAGTGCTCAGCTCTCAGAAGAGAGAGTCCCTGAAAAGGGTAGCGCCCAGCTGTCCTGTTGTCTGCTCAGCTCTGACTGAGCCCAGGGCTTTTATGGGCCTCAGAGGGGAGGAAGTACACACTGATTGGTCCATGGGCAGCCATGGGCATCAGCTCCCACTCTGGTGCATGGGACAGGCAGCCTGGCCCCCAGCCTTCAGGCCCTCCCTGGACTGAAGGTGGGGGCTGCACCAGCGGACCCATCCCTTTCTGCTCAGGAATCTATCTGCCTCCCACTACTGTTGATGGTTCCCAGGCTCAGCCCTGACTTTGCTCCAAGACCAGAGTGGGCACCAACAACAGGGATAAGCCAGGCAGCAGGCACCTGGGAAGTCAGGAAGCCAGACTTGGGTGGCTGCAGCTTCACCCAGGAGGGCAGGTCTCCTGCCTTCTCCATGGAGCTGGAGGCCTGGGTCTGCAGCCACAGTTTGGGTGGCTGCAGGGGCACTCAGGGAGCTCCTCAGTCAACTCGGAAGGGGCAGGGATACTGCTTGTTCCCCCAGCTCCTGCCAGCTCCATGGAGGGTGCAGCCCCTGCTGCCTTCCTGAGCAGCTGCTGCCTTCTTTAGGATTATGCTGAACTTATAAAATGAGTTGGGTGATGCTACCTCTTCCTTCATTTTCTAAAAAAAATCCTTAAGATTAGTTTATTTCTTCCTTGAATATTTGATCAAATTAACCAGTGAAACAGTCTAGCTCTGGATTTTCCTTTTTGGAAGGTTTTTGTTAAAAAAAAGAAAGAAAGAAAAAAAAAACTTTAGCATAATAATGAGATTTCTGTAACAGATGCAGAGCTATTCATCTATTCTGTTTCGTCTTGCATCAGTTTAAGTTTTACTTCTCAAGAAATTTGTCCAATTAATTTAAGTTGTTGAAGTTTGGGTATAAAGATGTTTATAACCCTTAAAAGTCTGTAGGATCTGTGTTAATAACACTCTTTCAATTTCTGCATTGGTAGTTTGTATTCTCTCTTTTTTATTTCAACAGACTAGCTAAGAGTTTATTAATTTTGTTGATCTCAAATAATCAACTTTTGGCTTATTTTCCTTCTTTTTTGTCTGTTTTCTATTTCATCAATTTCTGCTCTTACTGTTATTGCTTCCTGCCTTTGACTCAATTTGGCTTTACTTTGCTCTTCTTTTTTCTAACTTCTCAAGGTAGATCTTCAGGTAATTGATTTTAAATTGCTCTTGCTTTCTAATATAAGTATTTAAAGTTCTAAGCTTCCCTCTAACCACTATTGTGGCTGAATCCCACAGATTTTGATAGGATGTATTTTCATTATCTTTCAATTCAAATTATTTTCTGATTTCCCTTGTGATTTCATCTTGAATTCACGAGTCATTTGTAGATTCATGAAACATGTATAGATATTTGGGGTTTTGCTAGACATCTTACTGTTACTGATTTCTGATTAGCCTCAGTTGTTGTCAGAGTGCACACTCTGCATGATTTCTATTCTTTTAAAATTAATGAGGCCTGTTTTCTGTCCCAGCATATGGTCTTTCTTGGTGAAATGTACCACATACAGCTGCTGAGTGTAGTGTGCTGTACTTATCAGTTAGAGCAAAGTGATGCATATTGATGTGTATATTAGTTTGGTGTAAAAGTAATTGCGGTTTTTGCTGTTACTTTTAATTAAATGAATAACTAAAAATAATTTCTCATATTAATATCATGTTGAATTATTATTAATTAACTAATCAATATGAGTAATTAACGTTAGTTAATGTCATATTGAGTAATTATTAATTACCTTACTAATTTCTTATATATTTGTTCTTTTAATTGCTGAGAAAGGATATTAAAATCTCCCTTTGTGATAGTGGGATTTGTGTGCATTTCTTCCCTTTATTAATTTTGTTTCATATATTTTGAGGCTATATCATATATTTTAGACACATCAAAATTTATACTTTTATGCCTTTATGACTAATCATTCCTTTTCTTATGTAAAATGTCTCTCTTTATCTCTGACATTGCTGTCTTGAAAGTTAATATTAATATCACTATAAGAATTAATAGGCCGGGCTCGGTGGTGCAAGCCTGTACTCCCAGCACTTTGGGAGGCCGAGATGGGCGGATCACGAGGTCAGGAGATTGAGACCATCCTGACTAACCCAGTGAAACCCTGTCTCTACTTAAAAAAAAAAAAATACAAAAAACTAGCCGGGCGTGGTGGTGGGCGCCTGTAGTCCCAGCTACTCGGGAGGCTGAGGCAGGAGAATGGCGTAAACCTGGAAGGCGGAGCTTGCAGTGAGCTGAGATCCGGCCACTGCACTCCAGGCTGGGCTACAGAGCCAGACTCCATCTCAATAGGAAAAAAAAAAAAAAAAAAAGAATTAATATTAATTAATATGAGTAATTAAAAATAATTGCTCATATTAATATATTGAGTAATTATTAATTAACTAATCGATGTGAGTATTAACATTAGTTAACATCATATTGAGTAATTATTATTAATAATGTCTCATATTGATTAATATCAATATAGCCACCCTGACATCTTGTGTTTATTCTTTGCATCTTATGTTTATTCTTTTCAGTTTATTTACTTTCAGCTTATTTGTGTTTTTGTATTTAAAGTAAATCTCTTGTAGGCAGCACATAATTGGGTGTTGCTTTTAAAAATCCATATTATTAATTTCTTTCTTTTCATTGGAGTGTTTAGAACACTAACATTTAATGCTGATCTTTTCTCTTTTTTGGTTCCTTTATTCCTCTCTCTCTGCATGTTTTTGGATTACTTGAATATTTTTTAGTATTCCATATTAATTTATCTGTTGGCTGTTTGGCTGCATTTCCCTGTGTGTATGTAGTTGCTCTATGCATGGTTCCTTTGATTCTACCCTGTTTGGGGTTCTCTGAGTTTCTTGAATCTGTAAACTTATGTCTTACACTAAACATAGAAGATTTTCAGTTATTATGTCTTCAAAGATTTTTCTGCTCCTATCTCACTCTCCTCTCCTTCTGGACTAGTTATAATGTTTAAGAGCTTTGGATATGGCTTCACAGGTTCCTGATGCTCTCTGTTCATTTCCTTCCTCAATCTTTTTTTCCCCTGTGTCCTTCTGATTGGCTCATTTTATTGATCTATGGGTTTGCTGAGTTTTGCTTGTGTCATTTCCATTCTGCTATTGATCCATCCAGTGATTTTTAAACATTTCAAATATTTTCTTTGTTATTTCTAAAATTACAATATTCTCTTTTAATACTTTCTCTGTCAGGATTCGCTTATTCATTTCAAATGTATTTCCTTGATCTCATTGAGTAGAGTTGTAGTAGATGCTTTAAATTCTTTGTCTGATAATTTCAATGTCTGACTCATCTTGGTGCTTTCATCTGTTCATTGTTTTATCCTTTGAGAATGGGCTGCATTTTCCTGTTTCTTTGTATGTCAAATAATTTTGGATTGTATCATAGACAATCTTAATGTCATATTACATAGACTCTACATTCTGTTAAGATCCTCTGAAGAATGTAGATATTTTTGTTTTAGCAGGCAATTGATTCATGCATATGTGTGCACCCACATAACCACTGCTATAATAGTCAGGGTTTTCCAGAGAAATAGAACCAACAGGAGATGTGTGTGTGTGGTGTGTGTGCATGGATGTGTGTGTGTGCACATATGTACATATGTGTGTGCATGTATGTGCGTGTGTGCATGTGCATGTGTGTGTGCATGTGTATGTGTATGTGTGTGCACGTGTGTGTTTATTTACCTTAAGTTATTGGTTCATAGGATTATGGAGGCTGAGAAGACCCACAAGCTGCCCTCTGCAAGCTGGAGGCCCAGGAAAGCCAGGGGTGTAGTTTGAAGGTCTGAGAGTCAGAGAACCGACGGTGTCAATTCCAACCTAGACCTGAAGGCCTGAGAACCATGAGTGCCGACAGCCAGAGACTGATGTCTCAGCTCAGGCCATCAGGCAGAGTTAATTCCCCCTTCATCCATCTATTAGTTCTATTCAGACCCACAATAGGTTGGATGATGTTCACCCACCCTGAGGAGGGCCATCTGCTTGACTCAGCCCATGAATTCAAATGCCAGTCTCCTCCAGACCTTCACAGACACGCCGAGAAATCGCTCACCGGCTGTCTGGCATCCTATGGCCCAGCCTAGCTGACCCACAGAATTAACAATCACCACCACTTAGATCAATATGCGGATCATTTCTAGTCCCTCCAGAATTCCCACTCCAACGATGTGCTCTCTTTACAGGTAATCATCATTCTGACTTATTTAACCATTGGTTAGTTTTGTCCGTTCCTGAATATCACATAAACAGAACCACACAGTATGTGTTTTAAAACATCTGGCTTCTTTTCTTAAAACATAGTATCTGTGGGATGCCTCCACGCTGTTAAATGTAGAGATAGTTCATTACTTTTCATTACTGGGTGATACCAATTGCATAAACATGCTGCAGTCTATTGATCTAGTCCCTTGCTGATGGACAGCTGGGCTGTTTCCAGTTTAGGACAACAGGCTGGGCATTTTAGGAGGCAGCACAGAGCAGAAAGGCTACAGGCATGTCTCTTAGAACCACACAGTCCCGACTCAAATCCTAGCTCTGCTGCAGACCAGCTGTGTGACCTTGGGCAAGTGACTCACCCTCGCTGAGCTGCAGTTTCCTCTTCTGTGAAGTGGAGATTATGATAGCAGTACTTACTCAGAGGGTTGTCATGAGGATCAAGTAAGAAGTCACATGAAATCACAGCCTGCAGCCTACCAGAGCCAGAGCTCAGGAAATGGCAGCTGTTAAATGATGATTGTGGGAGGAGATAGCAATTACGAATGTCAGCTCTGAAATCTGATCTGAATTTACATTGCAGGCTAAATGAAGCAATCATTATTAAACATTCAGCATAGGGTTAGCAGATAATAAGCTCACAGTTTATTATCCTTATTGATGTCTGATATGTAAATACTAGTAGCCTTTACGACAAGCATTGCCAGGATAGGTTTTACCATTTGATAGAGAACGGAACGGTTTCTCAGGGATGTGCAGCATTTCTGGTCACAGAGCAAGAACAAGGTGTTGTAGGGACCCTGCTTATCCCACCCTGCCCTCCAGATGCAGGGATCCCACTCCCACCCACCCCTACAGCCTCATCTTGAGTATCAGAGAAGGTGGTGGTGGAGAGCCCCCTCCCGCACTGGCCTGGGCTGCTTCCTGGGTCCATTTCTGTCCCTCTCTGGGTTTCACAGCTTCCCGTCCCACCCAAAGGTGCCCGGGCGCTGGCCCTGGGCAGTGCTGTGGGCAGTGAAGGCCGGAAGCGGTCCCTGAGTGACAGCGGGCCCTGAATTGCCACACGTGTGACCAGGGTAAAGTGTCTTCCCTGCTCTGCGCCTCAGTTTCCTCTTCTGTGAAGGGGCAATGGTGATAGCATCTGCTTCACAGGGGCCCTGTGGGGGCTGAATCAGAGGGCCCCAGTGAGGTTATGCCCGGGGTCAGGGCAGGGTCACCAGGGATGTCCAGGGGCCAAGCGAGCCTTTGAGAGGTGCCGCAGGCCTTGAGTCCACATACCAACTGCCACCCACACAGGCCGACGTCCCTTCCAACGGTGCAGCGGGGCTAAGGTCACTTGCAATCGTGGAGAAGAGACAGTGACCTGGGGTTGGGGCAGGAGCCTGCGTCAAGACAGAGTCACTGATGGGTGGGGCTCAGTCCCTCCCTTGGAGGGAACTCCCCAGGACTGTGGCAGACCCCCTTGCAAGGTCCTCATCGGCTCCAGGGCAGGCCCAGCCTCTGCCATGGGTGTGAGGAAGAGTTGAGGGCTCTGTGATGCCCCACTCCCCAGATAACTCAAGGCCCCAGGGCAGGGACTTTGAGTTGAGATGGTGTCGGCAGGGGCTAGTGGGCAGGTGTGCAAAGCCCCAGGCCTGGCCCAGGGAAATTCAGCCGCAGGTTCCAGGGCAACAGGAGGTCGGCTGGGAGTGCGGATCCTTGTGCTTCTCTCTGTCCTGTCCCCTCTGGTCGCCTCAGCCGGGGGGAGAGACTGGAGCTCGATGAGCAGCCCCAGTGGGCCTGCTATGAATTACAGGACCCCCTGCAAAGTCACACACCTGCTTGCCCCCTGCGTGCTACTGACAGCAAAGGCAGAATCTGAGCTGCTGGGACTTGCCCAAGGCCACCAGCTGCAGACGGTGGAGCCAGACAGAAGCCCAGGCCACCTTTACAGTCTTCATAGTTCCAGTGCAACAAGGAACCTAAAGGGTTAGCTCACATTAGCACAGAGCCCAGCAAGTCACTCCCAGGTACCTGCTCAAGAGAACAGAAAACATGTCTGCACAAAAACCTGCACAGCCGAGCTCACAGCAGCACCATCCACAGCAGCCACAGTGCAACAACCCAATGTCCACGGCAACCAACGCACAGAGAAACCAACTGCGGTCTAGCCACACAAGGGAATATTATTCAGCCCTGAAAAGGAATGCACTCCTGGTCCATGCTGCAAACATGGATGAACCTCAAAAACATTAGGCCAAGTAAAAGAGCCAGTCACAACAAAACTAAATGTCGTATGATTCCATTTAACAAAATGCCTAGAGTTGGCAAGTCTGTAGAGGGACAGAGTAGATGGGCGGTTACTGGGGCTGGGGAATGAATGGCGGATGGGGAGGTTGTGGGGCATGGCTGGAAGGTGTGGGGTTTCTTTCTGGGATAATGAAAATATCCTAACACTGATTCTGGTGATGGATGCCCGACTCCAAATACACTGAAGACCACTGAATTGCACATTTCACATGGGTGGATTGCTGGTACGTGAATTCTACCTCGATGAAGCTGTGGGTGAATCACTTGAGGTCAGGAGTTTGAAACCAGCCTGGGCAACATAGTGAAACTCTGTCTCGACTAAAAAAAAGAAAAATAGCCAGACGTGGTGGTGGGCGCCTATAATTCCAGTTACCTGGGAGGGTGAGGCAGGAGAATCACTTAAACCCAGGAGGTGGAGGTTGCAGTGAACCGAGATCCCGCCACTGCACTCAAGCCTGGGTGACAAAGTGAGACTCTGTCTCAAAAAAGGAAAAAAGAAAAAAAAGTAAAGAATGCTGGACCATGTGGGAAGTGCCTAGCCTGGGGTCAAACCTCCTGCAGGTGCCCAAGAGATGGATGGAGACCACACAGAGGCAGACCCAGCCCAGTACCCTTCCCAAATGTGCTCGATAAGCATCAGTCCCCCTCCTTATTCTGTGCCTCCCAAAGTCCAGACTCTGGGACTCTCAGACTGTGCCGGTGCCCTGCCTTGGGCCAGGTCCTGGATTGGGTATGGAGAGCCCAGAGCCAGCCAAATCGTGGTTCCTGTAGCCTGTAGCTTGTTCATTTTGCTGGCAGGGAGACTCCTTGAGATCCACCTGCCCAAGTGAAACATAAAGAAGCTGAGGCGCACGGTGATAAAAGATGTGAGTCCCCAGCTTGAAGCTTGGGGCAATTCTGCAGGAGTTAGTTACACCGCTGCAACAGACACCTAAAAATACAGGGCGTGATCCCTGCATCAAGATCTCACATAAAAGGGCGACAGGCAGCCCAGGGCTGATTGGTGGTCTGACAGTGCCAGGGGCCTGGCTCCATCTGTCTTTCTCCCTCGCCATCCTCAGCAAGTCACTTCCATCTTGGGTCCAAGACGGGGAGGGAGGAGGGGACACCTCTTGCCATTAAAGGCAAGGCCTAAAAGGGCTTATGGAGCTTCAGCTGGCGTGGCCTCCATCAGAACTTATTCATGGCTGGGATGTGTTGCAAGGGAGTCTGGGAAATGCAGAGTCTACCTGGGAGGGCATGTGCCCAGCGAAGCATTATTATGCTATTGCACAGTAGGATGGGATGGGAGAGGAAGGAAGGAAACAGGGAGTAGGGGGATGAAGAGAAGGAAGGAGGGAGGAGACAAGGAAGGAGGGAGGGAGAAAGGAGGGAAGGAGGGAGGGAAGAGAGAAGGAAAGGAGGGAGGAAGGGAGGGAGGGAGGAGGAAAGACTGGACTCTAAGCATGTACAATAAGCATTGTGAGCCTCAGTTTCCTCATCTGTAGAGAGAGGAGCATTTTCAAAGGCTGCTTGGAAGACTGAGTGACGAGGCACAGTGCACCCGCAGGTAAAGGGGGGCAACCTCACTGTTCTCCCGCCCCCGAGGACCTCCATGCTGGGCCAAGAGGACACAGTAGGAGGTCTGTCCACTGCCCAGGAGCGCCCCAGTGGGTGGAGTGAAGACTGGGCTGGCACACTGCGACAGTGGAGTCCACTGGGAGCTCAGGGGACTCAGGGACTCTTCAGCCCCTACCTGGGAACCCACTAGGGTCGGGACCCCCGTGCCAGACCTGGCCCAGCTTGGGGAGGGCTCTGTACTGCTGGCTGCCTGAGGTCTGGCCCAGCCCCTGCCAGCACCGGCCCGTGGTGATGTCACTCAGCATGCCCAGTGCCCACAGCACTTCCCTGGGCTCTGGCCCCAGACCCACTGGCCAGCCGGACGCTCGATATATTCTGTTTTGAAAGAAAACAAACTCTTTTGAAATACTGCTGCCGGGAGCACAGGCTGAAAGTCTCGCCCCCACACTCCTTTCGCCTCCCATGGGGGCTGGTGCACATCTGAGCATCAGGGAAACCTGACAGGTGGAGCCACACGTGGGGCAGATGCCCCTTCCCCACCCTCCAAGGAAGCAGACTGGGACAGGGCCCCTGCTCGTGGCTGCCTGGGATGCAGAGACAGCACTGAGACTGAAGGCAATAGGGAGCCATTGAAGGACTGAGAGGGAGAGTGACTGGGTCAGATAAGTGTCTCAGGAAGTTGAGGCAGTGTGACCCCCATAGGAAACATGTTGCAGTTGATGTGAGTAGAACTAGGGGCACGATAGGGTGACAAATGTGAGGGACATTTAACACAAGAATCCATGTAGTGGCCACTCAGGCCCACAAGGGCCCCAGATCATGCCAAGGCCTCCCAAGGCCACCTCAGCCTCAGGTCATCATGGCAGGAATTGGAGGCCCCTGTTTGGGAGGCTCTGGGGTTTCAGTAGAGCAGAGGGTCTGCAGAAGGCTTGCCAAGGCAGGTCCTTTGCCACATCCATGGTGGGGTGGGGTGAGGGGTGGTCCTGAAGGGTCTGGGTGGTCAGGAAACCCAGCCTGCATGGTCTCCCTCCAAGCATGGTCAGCCGCTCAGGGGACCTGGGAACCGGGGCTGGGAATGCTCCACCTGCCAGCCTAGAGCAGCATGATCACCCCAGCCTGGCCCCCAAGCCTGTCCAGTGCAGTGGAACACGGTGACCCCAATAGCCTCACAGGGGCAGAGTAACAGTGATGACCTCCTTCTGAGCTGTCTCCTTCTGAGCTGTCTGTTGCACTCAGGGACTCGGCACCAAGGACTTTCTATGTGACTGCTTTCATCCTCCAGAAGCAAGCCCAAGAGGTAGAGGCTGTTGGGGTGCCCACGCTGCAGGCAGGGAAATGGGTCCCACGGAGGAGGAGGACGCTTGCTGGAGAAGACAGCCAGAGACGGCCAGAGCCGGATCCAGCTCCCTGCAAACCCTCTGCTCACAGCTTGAACCAACTGTGAGCCCATAAGGGCATGAATATAAGGGGTGCATGTGTGTGCGTGTGTGTGTGTGCACATGTGCATGTGAGCGTGTGTATGCGCATGTGTGCATGTGTGTGTGCATATGCCAGTGTGTGCATGTGTGTGTATGCATGTGCATGTGCAGGTGCGTGCATGTGTGCCTGTGCAGCATGAGTGCATGTGTGTGTGCACGTGTGCATGTGCAAGTGTGTCATGAGTATGTGCATGTGTGTGCACGTGCGAGTGTGTGCATGTGTGTGCATATGCATGTGCAGGTGTGTGTCTGCATGTGTGCATGTGCATGTGTGAGTGTGTGCATGTGTGTCTGCATGTGTCCGTGTGTATGTGTGTGTGATATGAATGTGTGCATGTGTGTGCACCTGTGTGCCTGTGCATGCATGTGTGCATATGTGTATGTGTGCACGTGTGCATGTGCGACTGTGTGCATGAGTGTGCGTGTGTGTGCATATGCATGTGCAGGTGCGTGCATGTGTGCCTGTGCAGCATGAGTGCGTGTGTGTGTGCACGTGTGCATGTGCAAGTGTGTCATGAGTATGTGCATGTGTGTGCACGTGCGAGTGTGTGCATATGCATGTGCAGGTGTGTGTCTGCATGTGTGCATGTGCATGTGTGAGTGTGTGCATGTGTGTCTGCACGTGTCCGTGTGTATGTGTGTGTGATATGAATGTGTGCATGTGTGTGCACCTGTGTGCCTGTGCATGCATGTGTGCATATGTGTATGTGTGCACGTGTGCATGTGCGAGTGTGTCATGCGTGAGTATGTGCATGTGCGAGTGTGTGCATGTGTGTGCGTGTGTGTGCATATGCATGTGCAGGTGTGTGTCTGCATGTGTGCACGTGTGTGTGCATGTGTGCATGTGTCTGCATGTGTGCGTGTGCATGTGTATTTGATGTGTGTGCGTGTGTGTGCATGTGTATGTGCAGGTGTGTGTCTGTGTGTGTGTGCGTGTGTGGATGTACTTTAATGAAGCCACAGTTGAGAGGCAGGATCTCGCTGGTGCCCTCGCTCTCCCATCGCCAGTCCTCACTGTGGGATTGAGGACAGGCCACACATGGGGCTTCTTTTCCTGTAGCTCCATGCCGGAGCCAGCCCCTGTTCCCTCAAGGACCCCAGTTCTTTCCTTGAAGAAATGAAGGTTCTTATGCCTACTTCTCACAGTGTTCAGGGACCGAGTGGTGAGTTGTGAGACTGACCACCCAGTGCCTGGGGATGGTAGAAAGGGCTCCGTGGTGGGGGAGATGGGTGGGTTGCCCTTCTGGGGTCCCCTCCCCCCTTGCAGGCAGGTCCAGGCTAGTGCACAGCTCTAGGCTCCCTGGCAAGATGCGCCTGGACAGGTCTTTGTCCTCCAGCCTTGGGGAAGGACGGGTGACTTGTCTACCTTCTTGGAGGGGGTGCAGAAGGTAGACTGTGGTGGACATGGAATGAGGGGGTGTGTATGGGTGTGCGGGCTAGCCCCTCCTGCCACAGGGCCTTAGTACATGCCATCCCCTCCAGCTAGCAGCTTCCCCCTTCCCCGTCACACAGGTAACTCCCACCCCTGCCTCGGATCCCAGATCATGTATCCCTTCCTGGGAAGCTGACTCTGATTTCCCTGGCTAAGGCCACCCCCATGGCCCCCAGGGCCCTCCTCTATAGAAGCAGCAATTCCACACAGGGCTGTCTTCTAATGTCTGTCTGAGGGTGAGGCCCATGCCTTCCTGCCCACCACTTCATCCCTGTGCCAGCAGAGTGCCAGGTGCATGGTGGGCACTCAGAAATATTTGTAGAATGAATGAAGACATGAATGAATTTGGCCAACTCCACGGCCTATGTACCTGGCTAAGGCAGCCCAGAACTTAAGGTACTTTCCAAAGCAGTTCCAGGAAAGAGCCTCAGTGGTGGCAGAGGAGAAGGTAGGAGCCTGGGCCTGGGTAGTCTCTGAGGCTGGAGGGCTCCAGGGTGGCAGGGTGGCATCAAGATCGAGGTCATGGATTTTGTGGCCAGGTTGCCTGCATGCTCCCATCATCTGGCTGAGGCACCACAGACAAGGGACTCAACTGCCCTGTTCCTCAGTTTCTTCCTCTGTCAAATGGGGATACTAACACACCCTACAGGGCTGCTGTGAAGACTCAAGAGAGTTCGCATAAAGTCCTCAGAACAGTGGCTGGCTCACTGTGAGACCTGGGTGTTTGTCAGATTTCTTTATTTCTTCCTTATTTGCTTCGAAATTAAGTTTTTTAAAAAATATAAATGACAGATAAATGTTCAAGACATACATGCAAAAGAAACAAACAAAAAAAATCTAAAAGAACATTTAAATCCCTACAAATCTCACCTGCCAAAGTAACTACTTAGTCAGGATTAGGTTCCTGTGTGAATAATAGACACCTCCCCAAATAGCAGTGGACGAAACAATACAGAAATGGGTTTCTCTCTCAAGTGAGAGTCTAGAAATGGGATAGGAGGTGGTCCTGTCTGTTCCCTAAGCCATTGACCTGGAGGTGTGGTTCTTACCTTTCAGTCCAAAAAGCAGCCAGAGCTCCAGCTATCACATCCAAGTCCCAGGCAGCAAGAAAGAAGAAGGGATGGACAAGGTGCATGTCACTTGCCTTTCAAGGAAGATTTTTGGAAGCTACAGTATGTCCTTTTCTTTATCTTCTTTTCCCATGTGTGACATGGCCACACCTAGCTGCAAGAGAGCCCAGATGGATGGTCTTTACTACAGATGGGCCATGTGTCTTTTTCACTGTAAAGCAGATCACAGGTAGCTTCCCATGTCCACAAATAAAGATTCACAGATCTTTTTTAAAGGCTGCTTGCAATTCCATCATGGAGAGGTTTGATGACTTCACCAGTATTGACAGACATGTAGACCACTGCCAGTCTTCCAGTATTACAGCCCCTGACATCCCTTGGATGTATCATCTTTGCACCGGGTTGGAACATTTCCTTCCCATAAGTTCCCAGAAGTAGAAATGCTGA
Organism: Piliocolobus tephrosceles; assembly: GCF_002776525.5. Lineage (NCBI taxonomy): Eukaryota > Metazoa > Chordata > Mammalia > Primates > Cercopithecidae > Piliocolobus > Piliocolobus tephrosceles. Next base: position 5,076,590 of record NC_045446.1, on the reverse strand, counting down.
GTCAAAGAGGATACACTTTTGACATTTGGACATGAATTGAGAAATTGCCCTTCAGAAAGGTTGGCCCAGTTTGCATTCCTCCTCACCATCCTGTGGGGGCTCAGGATGGAGCTGAGTATGTCCCCAGACCCGAGGCTCAGCTGCCCCCCCCCCGGTCCCTCTTGCCATTGTGAGTTTGCTCCCACAGTTACTCCAAATTTAGGATTTTTCCTCCCTTCCCCAAGGTAGGGGTTGGGGGAGGGTGCCCCAATCCTCCCAGTGGGCTCCTTGTGGAAGCCCCTGCCTTGAACAACACCAATCATGAGGTCCCACCCCTCCAGATGACAGCAAGGAGCAGGAGCCTCCCCATGCCTGGGGCTATTGTTTGAGCTAATCAGGGGCAGGTGCCTGGGGCTTTTGTTTGAGCTAAGCAGGGGCAGTGGCTGCCACCCTGAATGAGGGGCTGGGGCAGGCATCCTGTGGGTGATCACTCTGGCCCCTCAATCAGATGGACCAGGAGTATAGACACTAAGCTTTGAGATGCTTTGCTGCAAATGCCCAGAAATGTGCATCAGCCTGGCTGGGGCAGGCCTGACGGCTCCCAACCACAGCTGGCAGCAGGGTGCCAGATTTCACTCCAAGTAAAAATGCAGGATGCCCAGTTTAATCTGAATTTCTGATAAACTACAAAAGTTTTAGTATAACCTAAATACTATATGGACATAGGATTGAAGAAAGTGCATGCTGCTCACCTGTTTAAGGAAGCTTCCTAGAAGATGTAATATGTCCTTTCTCCTTTATCTCCAATGGGTGACACAGCCACATCCAGCTCCATCATTTACTTTATTTGGCAGCCCTCACTGGCAGCACTGGGACCCCTGGAAGCAGCGAGCTCAGTGGAAAAAAACCTGGACTTTTACACCAGACAGCCTGGATTCAAATCTTGGCCTTTGCCTCTGGTAGCTGTGGACTTCTGACCTAGTCACTTAACCTCTCTGTCCCTCAGTTTCCTCGTCTATACCTATGGGGGCAAGAATAGCACCGACTTCATGAGGGCATAGTGAATATTACAGGAAAGGCGTCTGCTTTCAGCAACATGGAAATATACATTAGCTCTATGCCTTTCCTCTATGCAATGTTCAGAAATGTTGTATACATTTTAACAAACATCCTTTTCAGTGCATAGCTAAGGGGCACAAGAAAACGAGGGAAATATCTGCGGTGTGGAAATGAAGACAGAACTAAAGCCAAGGGTGGGAAGTTTGTGGGCTGAGGCCGCACAAGACCTGGGAGGGGTTGTGGTGCCCCAGAGGCTACAGCCATGCTCAACAGCCAGGAAGGGGCCAGGGATGAGGCTCCTGTTCCATGTGGGCCAGAGTCAAAGCTGAGCACCCCATGGGAAGCGGGTGTTCACAAAGTGCCTCCCTCTCAGGAAACGGGTAAAGGAGGTAAGTCTGCCTACTGGCTCAGGGAAATGAAAATGAAGTTGACAGGGGAAGAAAAACGTCTCTCCTAGGAACCCACCATCACTGGTCTGACTTCAGATTCAGATTGAAATGCCTCTATTTACCTTATGGCCTGGTGACTCTCAAGTCAAGAAATTACCATAGAGAGCGAGCCTGAACCAGTGACCCATGGGGCATCTAGAAGAATTGAACCCAAAACCTCACCAGAGAGACTTCAGGACCATCTGGGGTTTCTATAAATAAATAAATAAAGGACTCTATAAATAAAGTCCCGTGGAAGATGAGCTCACAATAATAAATTACAAACACAAAGGAACTGGTCTCCAGGCGTAGAATCAGCATGCATGAGTTTAAAACCTCCAAGGCACTGATGTTTGCAGGTGAAGACGATAGAATAATACATTTTTAACGTTCAAGGAGCTACAAGGAGGAGTTGAAAACACATAAATGGCAAGTCATCATGAAGATGAAATAGACACGTTTCAAAATGAACCAAATAGAATTTCTAAAAATCAACAGTTAAATTAAAGCTCCATGTCTTGAGACTTCTTTGTTTGGGCCGTGGTGGTGAAAAGGGTTGGGTTAATTCACCCATTGAAACAACTAGACAAAATGGATTAATAACGATTTTTTTAAACACAATGCCAATAGGTAGAGCAGGACTGGGGGCCCCGGGAGAGGGAAACACACAAAGTGGGTATGACAACCACTCTGGCCTCCACCTAGTGGCAAATTTTTAGAGAGACAAAGAAGGAGGGGCATTGGAGCAAAGCATGGTGGTCCCAGCATTGAGGACTCAGAAATTCATCTGATAGAAAAGTAAAGCAGATGACATACCAAGGAGCGCAATTAGGCTGACAGGAAAAATAGAAACCAGAAAACAACAGAAGTGATACAAAGGCTGAGAAAAAATAATGATCAAATGGAACTTATATAGCAGATACACTACCCTTCAAGAGCAAGGGTGACATAAAGACATGTTTTGACCCAAAATATTAATAGAATTTACCACTTACTTTGACAGATGAGTGGATTTTTAAAAATGTGGTATATATACACCACATTTATTATATATAATGTATTATATATATGCACATTATCTATATACTATATTTTATATATTACTTTTTATATATTAGATATAATATATATAATATATAATATGTAATATATAATATATGCATACACAATGTAAATATGCAATATGCAATATAAATATATTATATATTATATATGTCATAATATATATTTATATTGTACAATATACAATGTATAATATAAATATATATAAATTATATAATTATATATAAACAACATAATCATATAATTATATATAATATATTGTGTATACTATATATTATAATATATAATATATTAAAAATATAATACATATATTAGTATTATATAAAATATACTATATATAACAATATATAGTATATTATATAAAATATAATATATATAACAATATAGAGTATATATTATATATATTATATTATATATAATATAATATATATTTATGTGTGTATGTTATATAAAATATATTTTATATAGTATATTATATAAATATACTATATATAACATAATATATAGTATATTATATAAAATGTAGTATATAGTAATAATATACACACACACACAAAGGAATATTATTCAGCCTTAACACTCTGGAAACTGCTATATGTTACAAGATGGAAGAACCCAGGGGACATAATACTAAGTGAAATACGCCAATCACAGAAGGACAAATGCTGCATGATTCCACTTACATGAGGTAGCTAAAGTAGTCAAACCCGCAGGAGCAAAGACTAGAATGGTGGGTCCTGGGGTGGCTGAAGCAAAGACTAGAATGGTGGGTGCTGGGGGTGGCTGAAGCAAAGACTAGAATGGTGGGTGCTGGGGTGGCTGGTAAGGGGGGTGCTAATCACCCAGTATCCATTTTAGTTATGCAAGATGAAGAAATTCTAGAGATCTCTATACAGCATTATGGCTAAAGATAATAATACTGTGCTGTGCACTTAAAAATCAGTCACGGGAATAGATCTCATGGTAAATGTTTTTACCGCAATAAAATAAGATAAAATAGGATTTACCACTTACGAGATCTTCAGTGAAAGAAATGCATATATAAAGAAATTGGAAAGAATCTGATGAACATGTGAGTAAATTCAAACAAACATTGACAGTATAAAATACTATTATTATAATAAAATCATACTTTGAAAAACGTGAAAATAATACTGAATAAAAATAACAAGATAAAAGGAAGACAATCTTAAGACTATAAGTTCTTATATTCTTCAGCAAGTTCTTATATTCTTCAGCAAGTTCTTATATTCTTCACCCAGTTGGGTGGAGGTAGTTAATTTATACTTACTTAAGTCAAACATACGTGTTAAACATTGTAAATTAAATCCCCAAAAGATTAGAAGTCTATTAGATAACTTCCAGGAGAGTAAGGGGCAAGAAGAATGAATAAAACTCAGTTAATCTAATATAAAACAAAAGAATAATAATCATAAGAAATGCATCAAAAATGGCAAGTCCAAAATGACACCAGTAGATATTAATTATTCCTATATTATTAATTATTCCTATATTATTAATTACTGTAAATGCAAATTAACTAAAAACACAATTCAAAAGAGTTTGCAGGAACTAACTAGAAACAAACAAAATGTAGCTATATGCTGTTTACAAGAGACACACCTACGATGTAAAGACATGGAAACGTTCATGGATAAAAAATATGTATTAAGCACAAACTAACCAAGAAGAATCTGATACAGCAATGTTAATGTCAAACTAAATGGCTCTTAAGATGATAAAAAAGTGTGGAGGATGATAGGTACAACTTCCCAAGGAGATACAACAATTCTCTAGAATTTCTTGCATTCATCAGTATGGCCTTTAAAGTATCTTTTTTAAATGGCATGATTACAAAAATAAATAAATAAATTCATAATTATAGAGTGATATTTTAATGGTCTGTTTCAATATTTGGTAGTACAATCAAGCCAAAAAAAAAAAAAAAGCAGTTTAGAATATCACAGCATAGAACAGTGTTCAAGAAGACAAACTCTGGCTAAACTACATGGTTCAAATCCCAGTTCTCTGGCTTACTGGCTGTGTGTTTGAGCTCAGGAAAATGACTTAACCTCTCTGTGCCAATTCCTTAAAATCAATCTGTTTCCCTGGATAACCCTGACAAATATATAGTACATTTGCAAAACGAATAAACGACAATCAGAAAAAGAGACAAAAAGAAAAAGGGAGCAAATCAGAATATTTAAAAGATAGTGCCTACTTAAGTAAACTATATGCTTAATAAATCTGAAAATGTAAATGAAATGAGGTACCTTTCTTAGGAAATGGACTCAAGAAATTGAAAACTATATTAGCCCTTTGACCTTTAAAGAAATTGAGTTGGTAATTTTTTTAAAGCTTTAGTGTGCTTATCTCTAAAATGGTGGTAATAACGGTATGACCCTCAAAGGAGTGCTAAACAGTATTTATGGACCAGTTGGAACAAAGTCTGGCCCATTGTTAGCACTCTCTAAGTGTTTGTTAAATAAAATAAACTATCCTGAGCTAATGGACATAAGCATATCCGGCCCTGACAATTAAAGAATAACATTCTGTGTATTCAAGAACATATGGGATATTTATAAAAACTGGCAACGTGTCAGGCCACAGAAGTCCAACAAATTCTAATAGGTGATATAATATAGAACACATTTTTCTGACTACAATGAAATTAAGTTAGAAATCAATAACAAAATAACTCAAAAACCCGACATATTCAAAAAGTTTTTAGAATATATTTGTAATTTGACCCTTGAACAATGTGGGGCTTAGGGGTGCCAATCCCTGTGGAGTCAAAAATCCACATACACTTTTGACTCCTTAAATATGTAACTACTAATAACTTCCTGCTGACTGGAAACCTTGTGGATAACAGTCAATTCACACATATTTTGCGTGTTATATGTATTGAATACTATATTCTTACAATATTACAATAACATATGCTGGAGAAAAGAAAATGTTCTTAAAAGCATAAGGAAGAGAAAATATATTCACTATTCATTAAGTGGAAGTGGATCATCATTAAGGTCTTCATCCTCATCATGTTCATGTTGAGTGAGCTGAGGAGGAGGGGATGGAGGAGAAGTGAGGAGGAGGGGGGCGTGGAGGAGGATGAGGTGGAGGAGGTGGTGGAGGAGGAGGGGGAGGAGGTGGAGGTGGAGGAGGAAGAGGAGGAGTTGACTTGCTGTCTCAGGGGTGGCAGAGCGGGGAGAAAACCTGCCTATAAGTGGACCCATGCAGTTCAAACCCATGTTGTTCAAGGGTCAACTGTAATTCAAAGAGAAAAGAATAAATTATGGAAATGATATGATGTTTTTAACTAAAAGATGGTAAAATCGACATTTGTGGGATGCAGTGAAAGTGACATTTAAAGAAAAAATAAAGTCTAAAATGCTTATATTAGAAAAGAAGAAAGGCTACACTTTCACAAAGCTAAGTGACCAACTCCCCCCCACAAAAAAAAGCACATAAAAATAGGAGAAACTAGAAAAAAGTAAAAAGAAGGAAATAATAACAATCAAAGAGGACATTAATAAGTTAGAAAAAAGGAAAAAACCAGGATCAACAAAGCTAATACCTAGTTCTTTAGCAACAAACTTTGCAAAGACTGATTAAGTTAGAGATGGAGAAATGAAAACAAAAAAGAGAAAAATGCCAAAGGGAAGAGGCCAGGTGCAGTGGCTCATGCCTGTAATCCCAGCACTTTGGGAGGCCAAGGCAGGAGGATTGCTTGAGTCCAGGAGTTTGAAACCAGCCTGGGCAACATTGTGAGATTCTGTCTGTAATAGTTTTTTGAGCCGATTCCTTAAAATCAATCTGTTTATCAGGATAACCCTGATGAATACACAGTACATTTACAAAATGAATAAATGACAATCGAAAAAAGAGCAAAAAGAAAAAGGGAACAAATCAGAATATTTAAAAGCCAGTGCCTACTAAACTATATACTTAACACATTTGAAAATGTAAATGAAATGGTACATTTCTTACAAAACAGACTCAAGAAACTGAAAACTGTGTTTTTAAGAGACAGGGTCTAGCTCTGAGACCCGGGATGGAGGACAGTGGTGTGATCACAGCTCACTGCAGCCTCGAACTCCCGGGTTCCAGCAATCCTCCCACCTCAGCCTCCTTAGTAGGTGTGACTGCAGGCGTGCACCACCATGCTCAGCCCTACATTTCATTCTTTTTAATTTCAATATTTTTGTGTTTTCTAATATTTTATAATTTATTGGTATGGTAGAAGTACATGCATACAAATTCAAATAAAATTTATATATATTTTACTGGGGATGCAAGCTCGATTTTTTTTTTTTTTTTTTTTTTTTAGTAATGGAAGACAGCAAAAGAAGTTTGGAGATTCCTAGTTTAAAGCACTTAAAGCCTCTATGAAAATTTGCCCAGGTATTTACCTCACAACAGCCCTGTGAGTTCAGTATTATTTGTCCCTTCTTACGGATGAGGCAGTCCGGGCTTGGAGAGCAGGGTGGAGGGCAGTGGGAGGCCTGGGACACTCGCTCCCCGGTCCGGCCAACACCTGCTTCCTGTTGATGATCCTCACCAGGCGAACAACTGCACTTTCCACACTCAGTGCCACGAAGTGCAGCTCTAAGCTGGGGATTTCTGTGCAGAAATGATCCACTGAGTGCAACCCACCCCAGCGCGGACACCACCCCTGCAGAATCATCTGTGGAAATAACCCCAGACCCAGACACAGGGGCCAGCTAAGCTGTGTAGCCCTCCAAATGCAGGGAGTGCTCCCTCCGGACCCTCGAGCCCACAGTCCATCCACCACAGAGGTGTCTGCCGCCCATCAGATAATTCCTACCAAGAAAATGCTGTGTGAACACATCTGTGTGGCAAACCGGCACAGGGAGAAAGCTGACTTCCAAGGACATCTGCCAACTGTCACCTGTAAACTAGAACTTGCCTCTTTGTAGATGAAGACTGGCAGGGCTGAAGAAATGATCTCGTGTCGCAATTAATGGTGGGCTTCAGGGTGAGGTGACTCAGGTCGAATGCTGTTGAATGTTGGTGTAACGGGACTTTTACAAGAAATAAAACTGGGCTAAAACAACGATCCCCTTCCCCTCACTGGGGGAGGAAGATTCTATTCCTCTCTCTGTCTTTCCCTCTTTTCTCCCTCTCTATATATACCAAAGGTCAAATCTTTGGTATTTTGCATTGAGTCTTTAATTATTCATTCACTTTGACCTAGTAATTGCACTTCAGAAAAATAAAGGAAAAACTCGGGGCATAAGTGGTGGTTATGGCGGGCAGGGGAAGCGGGCATGTGGTTGTTTTTCTCTTTTATTTTTAAACTTTTTGCTTTTTCTGCATTTCTCAGGTTTGCCCTAATGAGATGCCTGACTTTAATAAGAGAAGAAACCATCAGTGTTTGCAGAGCCCCCTCGGTGTGCCTCACACTCCCTCTTCGAGCACAGCAGGCATCTTCTCTGAGTGCCAGGGCCCCGGTGACCACACACCCACATACACAGACCACCCACTCGACCCCTCAGGGGACGCTGCCGTCCCCACTTGCTACATCAACTGCCTTTTCACCTTGTTTAGTAGCAAAAGTCAAGGCAGGGGCCAGGAGACCCTGGGCATGGGGCTGGGTCCGGGCAAGGTCTCGAGTCAGGGAGAGAGGGGCAAGGAGCGGTCCAGGCAAGGTCTCGAGTCAGGGAGAGAGGGGCAAGGAGCGGTCCAGGCAAGGTCTTGAGTCAGGGAGAGAGGGGCAAGGAGCCATGTACCTGGAGTGAGGCTGTGTTCCTGCTCTGGGCAAGTCAGGGTGGTTGGAGTTCGCCCTTCTGGAGTGGGCCCCCTCTAACTTGTTAGAGCATTTATAACCTCCTGCCTGCACCCAGAAAACTTGCCCAGGAAGCATTTCATGTGGTGAAGAGAGATTCCAAACTGGAACTTAGAGGCTGGTTCCCAGCCCCTCTCTGACGCTGATTTCCTGAGTTGATTTTGCCTGTGCATTGAGCAGTTGGGGCTACATAAGGTTTACAAGATTCTAAAAAATGATCATGACATATGTCAGGCATACCAAAAGTATAATGAATCATAGAATAAACACCTAGGCTCACCCCTACCCAGCTGAAGAAGTAAAACAGTATCAAGGTAGTGGAAATCCCTCCTGCATCCCTCCTCCCCCTCCCCAGCCTCCCACAACCCTCCTCCACCCCACCTGCAGTGGGCAGAAGCATGAACCCCAGCTCTTTTTATGCACTCACTTCTTACATGTCCCTAAACAATATAAGAAACAATTTTCCATAAGCATCACTTGAATACAAGCAGTCTAATATTGTATATACTTGCCTGTAACTTGCTTTTGTTTTTACTTTTCCTTTTGAAATAATGTTGAACTCACAGGAGAGTTGCACAGATGCCAAGCTCCCCGACACCCTTCACCAGCTTCCCCTAGTCTTAACATCTTATATAACCACAGTCCATTGATCAAAACTAAGACATTTACATTGGTGCATCCCCATCAACTAAGTCTCACTTAGGCTCAAATTCCACCAGTGTTTCCACTCATGTCTTTTTGTGTTCTGGGATCCCGGGACTTCAGGATGCCACATTGTATGTAGCTGTATGTCTCCTTAGTCTCAATGTCATGTTAGTGAGATTTGATGTGTGTGCTCCTCTTCACTGTTCCACAGTATTTTATTATGTGAAAACAGCACAATTGATCCATCCACTCTCCTATTGATGGCCATTGAGGCTGTTTTCAAATTTGCCATTAAAAATGCTGCAGTGGCTTTCCTTGTGCACATCCTCTCGTGAGCGCTTAGGGCCAGGGTTAGGAGCGGAATTGCAGGCTCACAGGGAAGGCCCAGGGTTGGCTTCACTAGGAGGCAAAGTTGCTTTCCAAAGTCCCTTGGCCAATTTACTCTGGCAAAGTCCAAGTTTTCATTTCTCTATGTTCCTGCAGCACTTGCTAATGTCAGACTTCCAAATTTCTGTAAATCTTGGGGGAGCAGGATGTGAAATGACATGACTTGTTTGAATTTGCATTTCCCTGTTAGGTTGAACAGTTTCTCACTGGTTATTTGTCATCCAAGCTTTTTCTCTACATTTCCTCTTCTGTTAAGGTTTCCCCCCACTTTTCTATAGGATGATTTTTTTTTCACAGTTTAAGTGTGTGTGTGTGTGTGTGTGTGTGTGTGATACTAATAATCTGTTATCATGGCAGACATGAAGACGTGCCTCTGACATTTCCCTTAAGGAAATGACTTGCTGATTGAATTAAGGAGCTTGAGAGGAAGGGATCATCCTGGATTATCTGGGTAGGCTCCAAATCCAATGATGGTGTCTTATTAACAGAGGGGCAGAGGCAGATTTGAGACAGACACGCAGAGTAGAGAGGCAGACAGAAGAGAAGAGACAGAGAGGAGAAGGTCAAGTGAGGTGGAAGTAGAAATCAATGGCCCACCTCCTCCCTGGCCAAAGCTGATTGGGCAAGAGAAGGACCCGCGAGCTGAACCAACCCCTGTGGCTGACCAGTGGCCTGGCAGGCATTGCCCATTGAGGAGAGGAGCTTTCACAGACAAGCTGCAGTACGTCAGGGTGGGGTGCCCATGCTGGGCCATGCGTGGGACAAGGAGAAACAGAATAATCTAGTCTTGGAGAAATGGTGGCCGGGGTGATGTGGAGAGCGAAGCAGGGATGAAGGAGACCTGGGAAGCCCTGGCATTTCCAGATGCCCTGAGCACCAGCAGCTTTCAGTTCCCGTCCACAGTCAGCTGTTGCAAGAGTTTCCCAGGGCTGCTGAAGCAAAGTACCCCAAACTGGGTGGTTTCAAGAAGACAGACTTATTCTCCCAGTTCTAGGGGCTGAAAGTCTGGGACGAGGTGTGTGCAGGGCCACACTACCCCCAAAGGTTCTGGGGAAGCATCCTTTGTCACTTCTCCCTAGCTCCTGGCAGTTTCCTGTGGGTCTTTGGGGTTCTCTGGCTGATCGAGGTCTCATTCCTGCCCTGGTCTTCAGGTGGCCACCTCCCCTCTGCGCTTGTCTATTCCTGTGTCTGAATTTTCCCTTTGTGTGACACCAAACTTCTTGGGTTAGGACCCAGACTCATGACTTCATTTCAACTCCATTCCCTCTGTAAAGACCCTGTCTCTAAATGAGGCCACATCTAAGGTGCTAGGGGTGAGACATGAATGCATCTTTCTGGGAAGAATGAATTCATCCCAACACCTGAGAACTCGCCTTTTGTGTCCTTGTAATAGTATTCCCCTTTGATTTGAGGACTGAGAGTGGGTTTCTGTGCTTGTAACTGGGGGGTCTCCACCACAACTGTTTCCGGGTGCTCACTTCCATGTGAGTGAGGAGCCGGGGGCCCTGGGGTGTGCTCCCACGGGCTGTGTCTGTCCGCTCCGCACAGCAGGTGACAGCCAAAGCTGCAGACAGAAAGTAGAGAACTGCTGCAGGCGTTTGCCAGGCTGGCCTCAGAATCAGCCTCTGGCCCCCCAGACCTCCAGGAAATGAAGCAGTGGTGGGGTTCAGCCTGAACCCTAAACAACCTCCATGACTGGTCCCATTCTTATTCCATGTTGTGGGTAGAGACTGGACTGGTGTTTGAAGGTTTCTCACGTTGTTTTCCACGTCTACGCCTCCACAGTTTCCTGCGGTTGTCTGCACACCCAGACCAGAGCAGCTCCTGCCTTTGCGCCTTGCACCATTTTCCTTGGTGAACTTCTATTCATCCTTCAAAGCCCAGCAGTAACCATCCTTTAGAAAGCTTTCTTTCCGAGGGAACCAAAAAGATAATCTCTGGAGACAGATAGATGCTGCCTGAGTGCCTGTTGTGCTGTGTGGTTGTGGGAATGTTACTTCACTTCTCTGTGCTTCAGTTTCCTCAGCTGTAACGGGGATGGTAACGGTATCTAGGGTTACTGCTTGGGATGCACACTGGAAGATGAGTGAAGGCCCAGCGCGAGCAGAGTGCAGGCACAATTGCTGCTGGGACTAGCGTGTAACTCGTATCCAGGTCACAATGCCCTGCCCCAGCAGCGACCTCAGCACCAGGCAGAGTGTGCTCAGCACTGGGGGGGGGGGGGGGGGGGGGGGGGGGGGGGGGGGGGTGCCGAGACCACTCGAGGGTGATTCTCTCATCTCTTTTGAGGTTCAGGACCTGGAGTCTCTCCTAGAGGCTCTGGGGCACCTGACAAATCCTCCGGGAGGACACAGGACGCAGGAAGGGCAGGCTCGGGGTGCACCAGGGTGGCTGCCCTGAGACACTATATCTGAGGGCTTGGGTGGAACTGGGGAGAGGGCAGCTGGGAAGGCCATCTGGGAGGAAAGGACCAACGGCTAGGGCAGTGTCAGGTGGTACAGCTTGCCAAGAAAGTGAGGTAGAGAAGAGAGCGGGAGGCCAGAGGGTCGCGTGCCTTTCAGCCATGGCCCTGAATGCTGGCTTGGCTGAGCCTCATCTTTGCTGTTTGCAGAATGGGGAGAATCGTGCCTGCCCAGCCTCCTCCTTGGGGACCAAGAGGCCTAAAGAATCAAGAGCTGCAAATGTCCTCGTGGCCTTGGAAGTTTGTGGATGGTACAGATCTGGGGTGGAGGGCATGCCCAAGACAGGGAGGGCTGTCGGGGAGAGGGTGTGTGGGCTTGTGGAGTGTGGGGTTCCGTCGCTGACTCATTAGATGAACCAGGGGCCTGCATGCTGCAGCCCACCTGCCAAATCTCACCGCCACTTGCTTTTTAAAATAAAGTGTTGTTGGAACACGGCCATGCCCATTCTTGTACATATTGTCTATGCCGCTCTGCTTACCAATGCCAGAGTCGGGGAGCTTTGACAGAGACTTCAGGACCACAGAACCAAAAACATCGACCATCTGCCACTTACAGAAATGTTTGCTGACGCCTGAGCAAAAAATTATCACTTGTCAGATGCACTCAAAGCACTGAGCACCAGGCCCTGTTTTAGGTGCTGGGCACACAGCCATGATGGAACCGGAACTTTCTACCCTCGCGGAGACAACATTCTGGTGGAGGGAGAAAGAACAAGCAAAATAAAGAAGGAAATTGTCTGGGCTGCAGGGGATACACGTTAGAGAGAGCAGGAAGCAAATCAGAGGGTGGGGAGGGCGACTGAAAGAAGGTGTGAGGTGGCCTCACTTACGACCTGGAGAAGAGGAGGGGAAGAGCTCCGTGGGTGTCCCAGGCAGTGGGAACTACGGCCGTGCAAAGGCCCTGAGGCAGGAGTGAGGAGTCCGGGCGGCTGGAGCAGGGGAGAGGGTGAGCAGTGGGAGACGCGGACAGCAGGTTACAGCCACCCCCGGTAGGGCCTTCCAGGCTGGTGTGGGGACCTGCGCATTTACTTTGATAGGAATGAGTAACCACGGTGGGTTCTGAGTAGAGGAGGGCTGTAGTCTGATGTAGGCTAGGCAGGACCCCCGGGCTCTGCTGTGGAGCAAAAGGACAGCAGCTGGGCCAGGATAGAGACACAAGTGGACCAGGGTGGTGGCCGTGTGCAGAGGCAGGCAAGTTCCAGAAGGTTCTGGAAGCAGGTGCCCTGTCCAGACTGGGCTCAGATATAGTCTAGTCCAAACTAGACTCCTGCATCAGATGTAGGAGGCAAGAGAAGAAGGGGCCCAGCATGACTCTAAACCTCAAGGTTGTGTTTGCTTGTCTCATCTGTCTTTCCTTCCTGCCTCCCAGTCTGTGAGCCCCTTGAGGTTGGAGCCACCCCTGGCCATCTTGTCCCTCACGGCCGCCACTGTCCGCAGCTCTGCAGGGCACCCACCCAGTATCTGTGGGGTAAGTGAATGCATGAGTGAAGCAACGGTGGTCTTCTGCTTCCTTGGGGAGTGTTAAGGGTTGAGTTACATTCTCCTCAAAATTCCTAAGTTGAAGCCCTAACCCTCTGTGCCCCAGAATGTGACTGTATTTGGCGACACAATCTTTAAAAAGGTAACTAAGTTAAGGCCAGCGGTGGCTCACGCTTTTAATCCCAGCACTTTGGGAAGCCGAGGCAGGTGGCTCGCCTGAGGCCAGGAGTTCAAGACCAGCTTGGCCAATGTGGTGAAACCCCGTCTCTACTAAACATACAAAAAAGTACCTGGGCATGGTGGTGGGTGCCTGTAGTCCCAGCTATTTGAGAGGCAGAGGTTGCAGTGAGCCAAGATCGCACCATTGCACTCCAGTCTGGGCAACAGAGTGAGACTCCAACTCAAAAAAAAAAAAAAAAAGTAATTAAGTTAAAATGAGGCCAGTAGAATGGGGCCTACTGGTGTCCTTATAAGAAGAGGAGATTGAGACACAGACACACACACACAGGGACAGCAATGTGAGGACACAGGGGAAGGTGGCACTCCCAAGCCAGGGAGAGAGGCCTAGGGAGGACCCAGGCCTGTGACACCTAAACCTTGGACTTCCAGCCTGTAGAATGTGGGACAACACCTGTCTCCCATGGAAGCCCAGCCTGCGGTGCTGCACTATGGTGGCTGCAGACGGTGGGCGTGGAGGAGGGCACACCGCCATGGGTGAAGAAACAGATTCTTCGTAGAGTGCGGCACACAGCCAGGCACCTGGAAGTTGGTGGCTGAGCTGGGGCAGGACTTGACCTCCTGGACTCACCTCCATCCTGGGGAGGCTGGGCCAGGTGGCAGGCAGCATGCACATGGACCCTGGGGTGGCTGCAAGACGCTGCCCGCAGAAGCATGGGAACACCAGCTGTCAGTGCTAGCTCAGCTGCGACCCACACCTGGCATTTTACGGCTGCAGAGGAAAACAGGCCTGATGGGTGTGGCCTCCTCCCCAGAGGCCTCCTGTGCCCAGGACAGGGCACCTCAGGCCTCAGAGGCTCCTCCCTAGCCCACCCCCTTGGGTGTCCGTTGTGCCGTGGGTGGGTGGGGCAGATCTGGCTCGCAGCCAGGCGGCGGCTCATCCCACCAGACGCTTCCTCTGCATGGGTCTGCTTCCTGCAAAGCCGGTAGCTCAGCCAGGGCCCTCTCCACTGCCCGCTGCCGTCCACCGCTCCATGTGGGGGTGGGCTGCAGTCTGGGGCCGAGATGAACCAGACCTGAGGCCAGGGAGGGCCCTGCTCATTCCCCAGGCTTTCCCGGATGGCACTGCGGTGGGGGCACCCCAATGGTAGCTGCATCTTCACTTTGCTCCCCAGTGCATGGGGCTGCAAGAGCAGGAACCCCGTTCCCAGCACAGTCTACTCCCTGGGGCTTGAGCAGCCCACAAGGGACGAGGTCACGTTCTGCAGAGGCCACATGCAAAGGGCGGGGCTCACCCTGGGCCTGAGGGGCCACCAGGCTGGCCTCTTCCCAGAGACCCTTGGTGGAGGAGATGGCTGAGGATGACTCTAGATATGGAGTCTGAACGCAGATGTGGGGTCTGGTGCCCTGTCCCTCTGTCAGGGCTCGAAGTGTGACCCTGGGTGGACAGGACCCCACTGGACCCATTTCCTCCAACTGTGCTGAGAGGGAGACTTGGCCTGGGACGCCCTGGAGTCCCTAGGTGGCACCGGAGAGGCCACACTTCATGCTGGCAGGGGCCCCTGCAGACTCTTACTCCAGAAGAGGATGGGTTTAGCCCTGAGCAGGGTTGGGGAGGGGGCTCGGTGCAGTGAGAAGGAAAGCTCCCTGTCCTCACACTGTCTGAGCCGGGACAGGTGCCTGCAAAGTTGTGAGTCCCTCAGCCCACAGGTGAGAGCGGCGGCCGGGGTGGGCCCCGGGTTTCTACGTGTGTCTCGGGCTGTGCAGTGTGGCCGGCAGGTCCGCCCCACTGTGCGGAGCTGTTCTCAGGAGCGGCCTCCTCCTCCTTGTCCTGTTTGTCCTCATGACAGTAGCTACTGTCCCAGGCCTGGGGCCACCAGACCGGCTCCTCGGTCGCCCAGGGATGGTCCAGTCACGTCTGCAGTCTTTTGGCTGGGTAAGGTCGCACATTCACCACGTGAATTGTGATTAGAATATGGACCTCTAGAGGCTGTCATTCAGCCAACTGCACGCAGGAAGGAGACGTAGGGGTGAAGACATCAGAGCATCCCCCACAGAGAAGTGAGTGTGGGGGTCCCAGGGATAGCATGGGGTGGGGGGTCAGCACGTCTGGGTGATTTGGGAAGATGAGACATGCTGGGGAGCGCTGGAAAGTTAGCTGGGCCCAGAGCACGCAGCTTCCCCCCGGGGCCCCGGCTTTAGAGGGCCTCCATCTGGCCCTCCCCAGGTGAAGAGCAGGGAATTCTCAGGCTAGGGACACATGGGCACTGAGGGCCCGGGCTCCGAGGACCCAGGAAGTGGGCTCCTGGCCTGTGACCCACGCCTGTCTGCAGTCCCTGTGTCACCCACGGCTCCCCAAAAACCCAATTGTTTGTCTGCCCTACACAGCTGACTCCCCACCACACCCACTAGATGTCAGTTCGGGGCCCGGAGGCACGTCCTTTCCAGCTCAGGGTACTCACACCATGCCCAGGGCACCTGACTCGTGGTAGGCGCTTCCCCATCATTATCTGCAGAATGAATGAATGTGTGAATGAATGAATGAGCCTTGGAGCTGCCTATGAGGAAGGCAATTCCCATCATCACCCCAGCGTACACATGAGGCGTCTGGGGTCAGCCCATGACACACAGCTGCAGAGCAGCGAGTCGGGGACACCTGGGTCTAATCTTGGCTTCACAGTGACCCTCGGCTGAAAGCTCTCCTGCCCTACCTCCAGAGTTGCTGGCTCCGTGCTGAGCCCAACCCCTTCTCTGAGCAGCTTTGAGGCCAGAAGCCTCTGTAGGCCCCATCTGGGGTGGCCTCGAGGATCTTGGGGTAGTGTTGCGGGTGGTCACAAATGGGCCTCAGGCTGGTGCCTGTGGGCTGTGGGGGATATTTGAACTTTTCCTCTTCCCTTTCTGGGAAGGGGGTACCAGGGGTCTGGGGGCCCAGCCAAGGCTCTGCCTTTGGCCCAAAATGTCCCTGCTAGATGGGGTCGCCAGGCCTCCAGGAGGCCCTTCTTTCCACTGTCTGGGAGGGATGAGACAGTAACGAACCCATCAGGCCCCCGTCTTCACCCTGGGGAACTGGCAGGTGGGAGGGGGAGAGATTGGGGCTGGTGGCCCAGAGGGGTGAGAGCAGGGTCAGAAGCTGGCTCTGTGGCAGAGCAGGTCCCTGGGTAGGAGAGGGCAAGGCTCGGAGGCACACACCGGCACACACCAACACACCCAGCACATGCAAGAAAACACCCTGAGTGCTCCAGGACACGCCCTCGCAGAAACGCACATGCCCACCCGTGATACATCCACCCAGGAACATACACACACCCGTGACACGCCCACCCGTGAATGCACACGCCCACCCGTGAATGCAGATGCCCACCCGTGACACATTCACCCAGGAACACACATGCCCACCCAGAAACGCACACACCCACCCGTGAACGCAGATGCCCACCCATGAACGCACACGCCCACCAGTGAATGCAGACGCCCACCCAGGAACGCACACGCCCACCCCTGAACGCACACGCCCACCAGTGAATGCAGATGCCCACCTGTGACACGCCCACCCAGGAACGCACATGCCCACCCAGAAACGCACACACCCACCGTGAACGCAGATGCCCACCCATAAACGCACACGCCCACCCAGAAACGCATGCACCCACCCGTGAACACAGACATCCACCCCTGAGCACACACGCCCACCCGTGAATGCAGATGCCCACCCGTGACATGTTCACCCAGGAACGCACACGCCCACCCAGGAACGCAGACGCCCACCCGTCAACGCACACGCCCAGCCCTGAATGCAGATGCCCACCCATGAATGCACATGCCCACCCCAGGGGGTGACGTGCCCAGCTCTGTCTGGCATGGCATGCAGCTTCTCATCTAGAGTCCCAGATGAAAATGAACCTATCTGGGAAAAAATCTACTTGATTTAAAAACAGAGAACTCAAATGCCGGTGCTGTCGGGGGTGGGGGACTTGGAGCAGGGGTGAGGAGCCCTGCACCCTGCAGCAGGTACCAAGGGCGGCGTCGCACAGACTGTGGGATTAGGTGGCAGAGGCTGTTCCGATGTGTGGGAACTGAGGGGGTTCCCAGGATGTGAGACTTTTGGTACTGAAACTGGGAAAGTCCTGGGCGAGCTGGGACAAGTCGCTCACCCTACAGTTGGGCGAAGGAGACACATTGGGATCATTCTCCCATGGCCTTCAAGTGTCAGGACAGGGGCTGGGGACCTCCCATATAACAAGCAGCCTCAGGAGACTCCAGGCAGGCAGGGGCGTCGGGGGCTGCAACTCCAGAATGACCACGGCTTCTGTCCGGCCGCTTTGTAACATAGAGCACCCAGCGGCAGCAGCCACCCCCATGCCTCACACCTAACCCAGCAGGGGCCACTGTGGACCCTGACTTCCCAGGGCTGGGACCTGCCTGGGGCTACTGACTCAGGTGTCTGATGTCCCATGTCACGGTGGCTGCCTCCCTCCCAAACGCCCTGCCCGTGGGCTTCTCCCTGGAGACTCCAGGGGATTTGCTTCCCTTCACCACAGGCTCCTGCTCCCCTTCCAGGCTCCCAGGGAGGACACCTGTGCTCGATAGATCTCTAGAAAAGTTATCGTAGAGGTCTGGGCTCAGAGGTCCTTTCAGGGTGCGGCACATCCTCCTGTCACCCACACGGCTGGCCGGGTGTCCCATGCTGGACACACACGAAGGACATGAGCAATCACGGGTCCATGAAAGCCATTTCTACCACACGCCAGGCTGGGCTTCGCGGAGGTGCCCCGGGGAAACCCATGGGGAGGCACAGCCTGGACTGAACAGGGAGGCAGCCCCCATTCATCAGCTCCTTCTCTGGCACGCATTAGACGAGTACCTACTGAGTGCAGAGCCCTGGGCCAGGTGGCTCTGGCGGCTGGGATGGTCAGGCTCCTGTTCTCTTGAACATTGGAGCGGATACTGCTCTCTCCCTGTTTGCTCTCCCTGAGCCGGGACTCCACGCAGCCTGAATTGGGATTGTCCTACTCTGAGCCCTCCCATCCCTGAGGCCTGAGATTTGGGGCCTCGTGAAGCCTTGAAGACGCCCTGAGCCTGCCAGAGCTGACACTGCGTCTGCTGGCACCTGAGCTATGGAGACCACTGGCCTGGCAAGGGCTATGCTCTCCCTGCAAGAGCTGGTGGCATAGGGCTTCTGTGTCCTTCCATCCCAATAGGGCCCATGCCCTCTGCACACAGGCACCGGGTGAGCCCTGGACACAGGGTGCGGGGTGCACACCCCTGTGGAGCTCAGAACCAGGTTAGCAGCATCAGCACCTGGTGTGGGTTTGGCTTTCACCCCTGTCCGTTTCAAAGCTCAGCACCGCCACATCTGCCGAAGCTGGTCACTGTGGGACAAGCCACAGCTAAGGACCCTCCTTCCCTGCAGAGGAGGAGACAGCCACCCCCTTACTCAGCATCCTCCCTGCCCTTCCCTTTTCATCTTCCCTCAACATTTTAAAGTCAGACACACAAGGTGAACCATTTCTAGCCTCTTTTTTCTCATCTGTAAACACTGAACAAAAATCCCTCCCCACCGGGCACAGTGGCTCCCGCCTGTAATCCCAACACTTTGGAAGGCCAAGGTGGGCAGATTCCCTTCAGTCCAGGAGTTCAAGACCAGCCTGGCCAACATGGCAAAACCCCATGTCTACTAAAAATACAAAAATTAACCAGTAGTTCCAGTTACTCAGGAGGATGAGATGGGAGGATTACCTGAGCTTGGGAGATAGAAGGAGCAGTGAGCCAAGATCACACCACTGCACTCCAGCCTGGGCGACAAAGACAGACCTTGTCTCAAAAAAAAAAAAAAAAAAGTCCTGCCTGACAGCATTGCTGGAACGATGGAGTAGGACCAGGCTCAGAAAGCACATGGCTCCCATCCTGCACACAGTAGAGCCGCAGGAAGTACAGACTGCGTGGACTGTGAGGCCACAGCTGCTAAGATGGCAGAAGAGCAGGAGAAGGAGAGTCTTTGCCCAAGATCCAGTAGGTGCTTGATCAATGGGTTCCCTTCTAACTTTATGAAAAGTTCTCTTTCCTTCATCTTATTTTTGCTTAATTATTTATTTATTTTTTTGAGACGGAGTGTCACTCTGTTGCCCAGGCATGATCTTGGCTCACCGCAACCTCCGCCTCCGGGGCTCAAGGGATTCTCCTGCCTCAGCCTCCCGAGTAGCTGGGACTACAGGCACATGCCACCACACACGGCTGATTTTTTGTATTTTAGTAGAGACGGGGTTTCACCACGTTGCCCAGGGTGGTCTCCAACTCCTGAGCTCAGTGATCTGGATGCCTTGGCTTCCCAAAGTGCTGGGATTGCAGGCGTGAGCCACCGTGCCTGGCCTTTCCTTCCTCTTAAAACATGACTCAGAAATAATGAAACTCCTTGGCTGGCACCATCCCTGGAGGGGCTCAGCAGGAGCACTGCAGAGGCGAAGTGCCGGAGTCCTGGGGCCAGAGACCGAATTTCTCTGGCACTGTCACGGAGCTCCCCTGGGTCTCAGCTTCCCCAACCCCAAAGTGAGAATCATCACCGAATGTTGCATCGTGGGTTGTTGAGGCGTCTGAGAGATGATAGAGCAGGGAAAGCCCTGAGAACAGTGGCTGACACGCAGGTGTTCCTATCCGGTACTGCTAAAATATTAGCACTTACTAATCAAGGGTCCAGACCGAGAGGGCAGTTTCTAACTAGAACCAGCCCCTATCGCCTTCCCTGGGCCAGCGAGGCCTGTATGGGGTGTCCTGGTCTTTCCTCTGCTGTTACAATGACCCACGGCTGCTGGCACCATGAGGATCCCGACTCCAGGAGGGCCCAGGCACGCAGTGGGCCTCATGGCAGGCCAATCTGCGTCCTCCTGGCGCTCTTCTCCCTGCCTGCATGGCGGGCCCAGGGGCCTCTGCCGGGTGGGTGGCCGGGTGGGCTCCAGCGGAGGCCTCTGCTCCCTGTGTGCCCCACTGAGCACAGACGCCATCTGTCTCTGCTGGCTTCCCGGCGGCTGCAGGGCGTCTGGTCAGCTCCCTGCACACAGGCTGTGGCTTGTTTGCTGCCCAAGCAGCTCCCTTTGGGGTCTCTCTATGTCCTGGCCCAGGCTGTCTGAACTGGGAGGGTCAGAGGTGTTTCCACCGGTTGGAGCTGTTTGTTTGTCTTTTCGGAGCCCACAAAGGGGCCCTGGGTAGCTCTGCTTGGAACTTCGGACTATGTGGGGACCAGCCTCGGTCAGCTGGGAAGCCAGACCACACTCAGGCCTGCAGACAGGGCCACGGGGTTTGGTCTGTGCCCTACCCTGAGGCCAGCCTAGAGTGGCCACTCACTGGCAGTGAGGCGTAGCAAGGCTGGACAGCCAGTGGGCACATTCCCGGGGCACCTTCCCAGCCTCGTGACCTCCTTGGCTCTCAAAGCAACCTTCTCAGAGCCAGGGCAACCAGAACGCTCCCTCCAGCGGGATCGGGGCCCCCTGGGAGGAGCAGGGAAGCTTTGCACAGCCAAGCTCACCCCAGTGGCTGGTCAGGCCAGAAGCAGAAGGGCCAGTCAGGATGCTCAGAGGTTCTGGCCACTAGTGTGCCCTGGCCTGATGGCATCAAGCTTCAGACCCCAAGGAGAGCCACCCAGCGAGGAACAACTGGTGCCAGGGCCGCAGACACCTGGCTGCCATCTTGGAATCTGGAGCTCGCAAACAACTTCAGGACTTAGTGGCCCCAGCAGCCACAAATGAGAGCCATTGCCCTAGGGGGCAAAAGGGGCTTTGGATTCCTGGCTTGGGACTGCTTTAAATGATCCCCATCCAAAACCACCACCAGACTTAATTGCGCCAAGAAGTGTACACAAATCCTGCAAGCCCCTGTGGGTGGTTGCAGAGACAGTGTGGAGGACCTGGCGTGGAACTTTCATTCCAAGTTCCTATACCCCCAAAGAGTCCAGAACTGGGCTTGGGTTGAGGGGAGCACAGAGCAGACACAAGCTTGAGTGGCGCAAAAGGAAGAGTCCATGGGGAGGGGAGGGGCAGGCCGCAGGGCTTGTGGTGATCACAGCAGCTAGAGAATCCTGTCTTGGAGGCAGAGACTCACCTGGCCAGGGCACACAGGAGACGTTCTCAGGGCAGCTCCTTGCTGCCTACGGAGGGCCCAGGTCACTGTCTTCAGGACGGGGCCTTAGTTGCCAGGCACCTCAAGCAGGCCCACCTGCCTGACGGCCCAGGAATCTCAGAGGAGAGCTGTTGCGTTGGGGCCTGAGCATGCCGCAAAAGAGACTACAACAGGAAGATGGAGAGCGGCCGCGGAGGAGTACAGGCAGGTGACGCCAAAGATAGGTGGCTGGGAATCACACAGGGTTAGCGTTTGTGGTCACACTGGGAGAGGATTAAGGGCCATCTAGCACCCAGCACAGGCGTTGTATGTGGCCTGTCTCAAAGCCCCAAGACTTTGTTTTCAAGCAAGCAGACACTCAGGCCACGCCCGGCTCCCTGGCTCAGCGGGCCTGACTCCAGCCGTATTCATCAGTCAGGATGGGAGAAGTCGTATTGCAGGAACAGCGGATGCCAAATCTCGGCAGCTCCAGACAGCAAAGGCTGATTCCTCAGGCACACAACGTGTCCCCCACACACCTGCAGGGGCCTCCATGAGCCGAACAGCCACAGTCTCAGATACGCGGAGGGCAGGGGAGCGCTGGGAAATCTTGCAATGAGATGCTCTGCTTGGGAAGTAATGCCACACCTCTGCTTGCAACTCATTGGCCAGCTCCAGTCACATGACCCTCCCGCCAGCAGAGGGACCGGAAATGCGCCTGCCCTAGGCGGGAAGATGAGAGCCAGGCGTCCACAGTGAACAGCACCAGGAAGCACCACGGTTTAAGGGCCTGGCCTTTGGGGCAAGTGGACCTGGGCTTGAATCGCAACCCTGGCACTGATAGCTGGATGACCCTGACGAGCTGTGTCTCCCCTGAACTTCGTGTTCCTTCGCTGGGGTGTGAAGACACAGCTTGTCAAGATCATCCAGCTGTCAGTGCCAGGGTTGCGATTCAAGCCCAGATCCACTCACCCTGAAGGCCGCATATGAGTTGTCGTGAGGACTGGGCAGGAAATGGGCGGAAATGGTTCGGCACAGTGAGTGCTCAGAATTGCAGTTGTCATTGATAATCCATCTAGAAGGAATTGTTTATCAGCGTTTCAGGAGGCTCAGAGACCATCCTCTCCTCCAGGAAGCCTTCCAGGCTTTAAGCCTTGGGTGGGAACTCACACTGTGGGTGAGTTGAATCAGATTTTGCTTTCCACAAGGTGTCTGTCAGCCTGTGACTCTCACTGTCTATGTCTCATCGTGGGCAGGGACTAGGCTGAATTCCTCTCTGCGTCCCAGGACTCTGCTCAGACCCTATCACAAAGTGGGCTTTGGGAGCTATTAGGTGAATGAATGAATGAATGAATGAATGATTTGAGGACTCAGCACTGAGCATTCCTGGACATGACACTATTGTTCTGAGAGCCAGAGGTTGTCTTGGCCTCCCCTCCCTGGTGGCCAGTGCTTCATTCACCATCCAAATCTTTGCCACAGTCCCTCCCTCTCCTAGGACTGGGGAGCATGTGGCCAAAGCCGCCCATCATAAGCTGGGTTCCATCAGCTCCACCACATCATAAGTTGGATGTGCCTGGCAAGACTGCATCATAAAAGAGGATAGCCACCTGAGATGGAACACCAGGAGGACTAGCAGGCACGAGCAGGTGTCCCTGACCCCTGCCTCATTCACCATTGCGGCTCCAGTGTCCCTCAGCTCACATCTAGGGACACATGTAAGCTCAACAGGGCCAGATGCCAGAGGAGAAAAAGCTGGAGCGTGGTTCATGGATGGTGAGACAACCTGAGGTGGATGGCTGCCAAACCACAGCTTCGCTCAGGGATGACCTTGAAAGAAAGAAAAATCCTCCTCCCGATGGGCAGAGCTGTAGGCAATGCACCTGGCCCTCTGCTGCATGTGGAAAGAGGAGCAGCCTGAGGTCAAAACACCGGGGCTGAGAGGCAGTGGTGAATGACTTGGCCAACTCCTCAGGGGCCCGGAAGGAGGAAGATGAGGGACAAGAGGCCTGGAGCAGAGGCCGATGGTTGGGTGTACAGGAGTGGGAACGAAAAAGGAAGGTCTTTGCACTCCTTCCAGCAAGCATCTGCCCCCAAACAGGCACCAAACAATGAGGTAGGCAAGGTGGTCCAGCCAGCTGTCATCAGCCGGTCTCACTGGCCATGCCAGGGCCGGCACCATGGATCACTGGACAGGGTAGCTGAGATGGCAGGGATGGGCCCTCACTTACTAAGGCTGACCTAGCTACTGTCTGTGCTGAATGTCCCCTATAAGGCTCCCTCGAGGAGACTGGCTGGCTGCTTGGCCGGTTGGCTATTGAAACATCAACTTTTGAAACCCATCTGGACTAAAATGGACACAAACTCCAGGTCCGATTTGTCTTTTCTATCCCAGGCCCCCAGCGGCACTATCCTTTTGGCTTACTGAGTGTGTGATCCACCACCCTGGAGCCCACAAAGCCTCAAGTCAGGCCAAGAGACCCACTTCGCAGCAAGGAGGCATGGGAGTGAGCCGTGACCATAGGGATCTGCCGGGCACGTCACAAACTATGTGCCTCTCATGCTGGCTTGGAGGGACCAGAGACTGGCCTGCCAAATGCACAGCTCTCAGCTATAGAGTGTCCCCTTTCCTGAGGCCCCACGCTTTCCTGGGAAGCCTATATCTAATGACAATAAAAAACAAAAGTTTAAAAAAGAAAACGCAAAGTATGCTGTCCTCTGCCACCTAGGGCACCTGCAGTCACCCCACCTTGCGCATCCGCGGTCGTCCCACCTTGCGCACCCGCGGTCGTCCCACCTTGTGCATCTGTGGTCATCTCACCCTGAGGTTGAGGAGGAGGAGAAGGAGAGGCCAGATGGGAGCCCTTGACGTAGCTGGGAGCTGTCAGCATCTCTGCCAAAACGCAGGCCTCCTCAAAGAGGACAGTGATTGCTGTTTGGGAGATGGAGCCTGGTGTGGTGGCCCCAGCTTTCCAGCACACCCAGGAAAAGCTATCGCCTCCCGAGGCCTTAGGTGGCCTGCCCTCTGGGAGGTCTAAGTGACTAGAGGCCTGTGGATTCTAATTGGAAAAAGGTTGCATTGGGAAAAACGACCTGGGGACCGCTGCTCCTGGGCTGCTCTCAATCCCGTGCCCAGGGACCCCTCACAGTCCACCTAAGGGCCAGGCTGTGGGGAAGGAGTGACTGAGAGATGGCAAGAAGGCGACAAAGAGATGGGGTCTCCAACTCTCATCAGTGGGGCCACCAGGCACCCTCCTCCTCCTCCTGCCGTGAGAATCCCTGGAGGAGCCTAGGTTCTTTGCCCACAGGTCCTGGGGCCCTCGGTCCTCCTGCATGGATCCCTGAGGGAGATTCCTGCTAGTCTGGTGAATGAGGCAGGGGTCAGGGACACCTGCTCGTGCCTGCTAGTCCTCCTGGTGTTCTATCACAGGTGGCTATCCTCTCTTATGATGCAGTCTTGCCGGGCACACCAACAGTGGCCCATGCTGGGCCAGGGAGTCACTTTGGTCTCTGAAAGTCCCCCAGGAACAGTTTGTGCTGGGCCCAGGTTGAAGCTTCAGGTTTATTTTCTGCAGAGCACCGCAGTGGGGGCTTTCCTGCAGAGCTCTGGTGCTAACACTCGGATAACAAGCCATCGTTTATGGCACACTCACCTAAGCTGGGCACCGTGGAAGGGGCTTCCCGTACTTCCTCCCAATAATCCCATGAACACAACAGCAACCTGGTCAGGTGGGCTCTGTGGAGAGTCCAGCTTGCAGAGGGAAAACTGAGGCCCAAGCTGGCTCAGGTTCTCCCAGCACCTCCCAGCCAGAAGCAGCATTGCCAGGGCTCAAGGTTCTGAACCGGGGACTCTAGCTGCCCCTTCCCCATGCCTGAGTGCAGCAGCCCAGCTCCAAGCACTGCTGTGCACTGTCCTTGGGAAGTGGGTTCCAGGGGTAGCCCCCGACTGTGACCTGCCTAGCCTTAATCTTCCTCTGCATTTGCAATGGCGTGTAGATGCCCTGATGTGGAAGCTAAAACGAGCCTCTGTTTTCACCAGGAAAAGTTTGAATGTTTCTTTTTTTCCTGTCCTTTCTTCATGCACTTCCTGACATGTAATCCAAGCAATTGTGCCCTGGAATGGACAAGTGCCTTCAAGGGAAAGGAAATGCTTTGCTGCCCTGGCAGAGGGAGGTGGCCGGGTCAGGACCAGTGGGGAAACATGCAGGGCTTGGGCAGAGTGAAAGGCAGCGTCTGTTCCAAGATGAGGAGGAATTTCAAGAGAGCGTGAAGTGGTCTGGGGTCCCTTCTGAGCCTCGGGGCCCTGTGCACCTGTACATGATGCTTCCTGCTGGCAAGTCGCCTGCCCAGAGAACTGGGAAGTGTGTGAACTGGGACCCCGGGCAAGCCGTTTCCTCTCTGGCCTCTGTTCCATGGCTGTGAATAGGAGCACGGTGGTCAAGGGTGGGGCAGGGACTTTGCCGACCCCAGCATTAGCCTCCCTCCAGGCTTGTCTGGACACGGCAGTCAAGTTGGGGGACCTGGCTTCCAGGAACACCCAGGCCTGGCTTGGCACCTCCTTGTTAGCGAGAATGAGAAAAGAATCCATTGGCTACAGTCATGTGGCACAGGGAGGACAAAGGATAGCTGATCTGACCTCAAACCCCTCACCATGTGGGTGACGCAGGGGGTCCTAGCCATGCAGCCATGGGTGGTCCATTCTCTCTCTGAGCCTCCATTTCCCTGGGGCTATTGAGGGGAACAGGTGAAATAGCAGCCAATATTTAGGAAGTGAACATGGCTCAATGCTTGCCATCAGAGGGCCTCATTTATTCATTCATTCATTCATTCATTCATTGAGCACACTGTGTGCAAAAGCCTATGCTGAGGCCCAGAGCCTCAGGCCGAGGTACCTGGGGCATCAGTGATGAGGCTTTTCCCACGGCCACTCCATGCTGCCTGGGCTTCATGGGATCCCAGCAGCTGGCTCCCTCGGTGACCCAGCCGCCCTCATGTCTTCTAAGCCTGGCCTTCAGGTGTCTGGGCCATCTTCTTCTGCCTCCTTGCCCCAACTCTTAGCTCTTCTCTGATCCTTGCACCCCCATCCCTGCTCCTGGATCTGGCCCTCTCCTTCTCTCTATGTCCTGCTGACCATGCCTCCAGGCTTCTCTTTAACCCCTCCTCCCCTATAAGTTGCAGACCACCATCAATGCCAACAGGACAAGACTGGCCCCCTCCTGAACAATGAAGGCTCACCTGCTTGCTTCCAGCCTCCTGTTCCTCCCTAGGGCCCCATCAACCCTTGGCCTGTATTAACCCCTGACATCCTTGGGACAGAGCCCAGCTCCTCACCGTGGATCAGACCTTCCACCACCCACTGTCCCTTCCTCCCTCTGCTCAGTCAGAAGGACCCACTTGTGGTCCCCAAATGCACCAGGTGTTTTCATGCCCCTGGACCTTTGCACCTGCCTTTCTTTCAGACTGGTATGTCCCCCTTTTCTCCATCTTTCAAACTTCTGTCTATCTTGTGGGCAGCCTGGGCAGATGGAGTGGTTAGGGATGAGAATTGTGACAGCTACATCCCAAGCGCCTAGCACAGCACCTGGCACATGGTAGGTGCTAGGTTAATATTTGTGGAATGATGAATGAATGAGTGAATGAGCTTTAGCCTCAGATGGGCCTGGGTGCACATTCACTCAGCACAATACTCTGTGATCTTGGATCAGTGATTTTTTTTTTCCTCCAGGCCTCAAGTTCCTTATCAGTAGAACATGGATGGGTGCAGGGCATCCCTCTCAGGTGGTTGCCTGGTGCTAATCCACTCAGCTCAGGGTTCCCAGGGTCTAGAACAAAGGAGGTGCTAAATGCATGGAAAAATGACTGAATGAAGCAATTTCCTC
The DNA here is from genome assembly GCF_002776525.5 of Piliocolobus tephrosceles. Lineage (NCBI taxonomy): Eukaryota > Metazoa > Chordata > Mammalia > Primates > Cercopithecidae > Piliocolobus > Piliocolobus tephrosceles. The sequence goes on along the minus strand of NC_045446.1, from coordinate 5,049,137 downwards.
TTCCTGGAATCCGCTTTGCTTCACCCCCATATTTTCCTGGCAAAGTCCCTCTTGCTGGACATTAACAAGCAGGTTTCAAAATTCACAAGAAATTGCAAAGGACCAAGAATAGTCAAGCAATCATGAAGAAGAACAAAAACAGAGGGCTGACAGCAGGTCTCAAAAGTGATGACAGGGCAACAGTAAGTCAGATGGTGAAGCATTGACAGGCAGCCAATCCACCAATGGAACAGAGACCCACAGACATAGGGTCCACATGTTGTGGCAGAGGTGTCCCTGCAGGGGGTGGGTTTGAATCAAAAAGGTATCCCTAAGGAAAAATTGTGTCTTAACCCTTGTCCTGTAGCATGCACAAAATTCAATAGCTGATGGATTATGGATTGAAATGTGAGGGTTTTAGGAGAAACATAAAGGAACATCATGACACATGAGCAGACAATAATATCTTAGGACACAAGAGGCACCCATCATAAAGAGAAATGCTTATAAGTTAAACTGTACTAAGGTTATTAAGAAAATCTGTTCATCAAGTAACAACAGAAACTGAAAATACAACCCACAGAGTAGAAGAAATTATCTGCAGTACAGTGTCTGAGTATGTAGCATTTATAAAGAACTTGTTTACAACAATAATTTTTGAAAAACAGCTACACTGACATCAAAATGGGCAACAAGCCTGAACAGACACTTGACAAAAGAGGATATTCTAATTGCCAATAAGCATATGAAAAAGTGCTCAATTGTATGAGTTGTCAGGGAAATTCACATTAAAACCACAATGAAATACCACATATGGCTACCAAAATAGTCAAAACAAAAAGCAGAAAAAAGACAGACAATAGCAAGAGTTGGAGGTGAGATGGGGCACCTAGAGCATCCATGCAGTGCCTGCAGGTAGAACCACTTTGGACATTGTTTTGCAGAATCTGCTAAAGCTGAGCATGTGATAACCCAAGACACAAGAATTCCACTCCTACGTATATGCCCTACGTAAATGTTTACATAAAGAGACACATGAGATTGTTCATAGCAACACTGACGTATGGTAATCTCAAACTGGAAACAACACAAGTGTCCACCAGCAATAGAATGAATGAATAAGCTGTGAAATATTTGTATAGTTGAATGCCCGGCAGCCATGAGAATGAATGATGAACAGTTACCTGCAGCAATGTAATGGATCCTACCTACATAATATTGAGCAAAGGAAGACTGACACAAAAGAATGTATGCTATATGTCCAAAACAGGTGACATTTCCCATGGGGTCCAGTCAGGAAGACACTTCCACTGTGGGAGAGAGAGGGATTGGAAGCAAGCAGATGGATGTGTCAGAACGGTGGCAATGTTTTGTTGTTTGGTCTGTGATTTAGCTGTACCTGTGATTTAACTGGTAAAAGTTCATTGATCTGTGCACTTAAGACTGGCTAGTTTTTTGAAGCATGAGTTAGAATTCTCCCTGACTATCCATTATGATTTTCAACCGGTTCTGCCAGGGAGCCCTCCCCAAAGCCCAGACCCAATTTATAAACAATAATAAAACACACAATGCTCTCTATTGTAAATTCCACACTGCCAATTGATTCTCAGTGAATGTTTTTGTTGATTTTGCTGAATTCTTATCTGTAGCCAACATATGGATACAACTTATGAACAAGTGTAGTTCTGTTGGTTGACATTTGTATTCCACAAATAACACCTACATAAAATAACAAAGGTGTAATATTGGAACTTGACCTCATTTGTCCAGAATGGGAGATACTTCTTTGCTGAATAGGGTAATGACTTTTATTTATTTATTTATTTATTTTTTTGAGATGGAGTCTCACACTGTCGCCCAGGCTTGAGTGCAATGGTGTGATCTTGGCTCACTGCAACCTCTGCCTCCTGGGTTAAAACGATTCTCCTACCTCAGCCTCCTGAGTAGCTGGGATTACAGGTATGCATATGCACAACCATGCCTGGCTAATTTTTGTATTTTTAGTAGAGATGGGGTTTCACCATGACCAGGGTGGTCTCAAACTCCCAACCTCAGGTGATCCACCCGCCTCGGCTTCCCAAAGTGCTGGGATTACAGGTGTGAGGCACCATGCCTGGCCATGATTCTTGAATACTGGAAGAATATTTCCTCTCTTTTTCTATGCTATTCGTGGTGTAACAGCTACAGAATAATGTACTTTCATGTTTAATCTGCATTATTAATATTAATAACATTTTCTCCAGCACTTTCTGAAGTCTAGACAGTCAACAAAACAGTCAATCAGTGTTTGCCAATTTCCATGGTATAAACAATCCCACGGTGGCCAATTGCAAGCCTCCTCCACCTCCAGTCTCTGTTATTCAATTATATGCAACGATTCCACGCTCTGCTACCTCTTCTACCCAGTCTTCTGGGGCAGAGGATGGGCAATGCCATGCCCACCCAATTCCACCAGTGAATGAGTGCCTGGCATGGGGGATGTGCCAGCTCACTTTCCTAATGAGGAAACTGAGGCCAAAAGGAAAGCATTTGCCAGCGCCACACGGAGAGCCATGGCAGAGCTGGGCCTGGCTTGTCAGGCTCAGGGTTTCGAGGCCTGTGAGCCCTGGCCACCAGCATCTCCCCCATCACAGATAAATGGAATCACGCAGGTGACTTGGCCTCTGCTCTGGGCTGTTCTGCATGCCTGGGCCCTGGGAACCTTTGCTTCTTTCTGTTCCTCTTCAGTGTGGGCAACAAGCCCTTCCCTGCTGAGTCTAGGGGTGGCTGGGAAGAGGGGTCATGTTGAGCCCCTTCACCTCCACATCCCCCTCAGCACATAGGGACCAGAGGGCAAAGCAGCCTGGAGGGGGAGACTGGAATGAAGGTGAAGGGTCAGACAGCGAGAGGAGGGGAGGGAGAGGAGGAGGAGGAGGGAGAGGTAAGAAGGGATGGGGAATGCGGGCATGGGTGGGCACTGAGGAGGGGTAGGATGGGGTGCGATGGGGGAGTGGTGCTTGCAGCAGGTGGGCAAACAACCTAAAATGAAGACCTTGGACAGAGAGGGGAAGGCGGCCCCATCCAAGGTGCACTGAAGTGTGTTCTGGCCCAGGACGCCGGGGGCCTCCTGGGTTCTCACTGCAGAGCTAAATGCCCAGAGAGGATGGAACCTGGAATTGCAAAGATCTTTGGGGAAGGATGAAGGAGCCAGGGGCTTGGGGTGTTGGGTTGTGGCCGTGTGTGGGCAGAGATTATTCTAGTAACCCAACAGCACGATCCTACCTCAAAGACCCACATCGCGTCTGGAGAGCTGCCCAGGCACCACCTTCCCTTTCTGCCCCTCCACCACCTTCTGTGTTAGGGGACAGGGGGACCCTGCTGCAAAGGCAGACAGGAGTGGAAGGTGGAGTGTGTGATGGAAATAAACAGGGAACCCATCGTTTGATAGGAACTGCCCTGGGTTTTGGAAGCAGGGGAGACTTGCAGAGAAAACGAGAAGTTTGGTGGACAAGGGCAAGGTTTGATGGGGCTGGCGAGGGCCAAGCATGTGGGAGGCAGAGAGTGACATGAGGGAGGGAGCAGGTTAGAACAGCAAAGGATGCTGGGAATATCCCAAACTGCCCCTGGATGATAGAGGCTCAGAGAGTGCATGACTGCCCGTGTCTCCCAGCACACCCGGGTGAGCTGAGGAAAAGGCACAGGGGCTGACAGATACAGGGACTGAGCGCAGCTAGGATAGCCCTACTGAGGGAGCCAGAGGGGCCCTGGGGAGATGCCTGGCGGGCCCGTCTCCTAGCGACTGAAGTCCCGCCGCCCCGCGGGCCCCTTGCGCTGGGCACTGCCCACCCCTGACACCGGCTACGAGGACTTTTCACTGCTGTTCTGCATGAATAAGCGCCAGGCCTCTTGCCAATTGTCCCCCCTCTTAAAAGGCAGCCCTGGCGAAAGGCCTTTTCAAGTGGGATCGCACAGTGCCACCCAGGCCGGGCGGGCATTGTTGGGGGGAGCCGGGGTCCTGCTCGGCCGCTGGAGTCGGGGGGCCCACAAAGCATGGTGAGGGCAGCTCCACGCACTCAGCGCAGCAGCCCTGCTTACTAATCTGCAAAACTCACACCGATGCCTTTGGAGTGGAGATTGAGTGAAAACGATGTTCTCAGGGGAGTGACCTTTGAAGGTGCAGTCCTGGGTTCCTCACTACACTGATTTCTAAAGGGCTGCAAACACCCATGAGCAGCCAGGTGTATCCCGAAGCCCCAGGGCTGGAGTGGAGGCTGGGATTTGGGATATGCCCAGGCTGGAGTGGAGGCTGGGGAGGGACCCAACTGGGGCAGAGTGGGTGAGTCTTTTTGGGAGCTTGGGACAGTGGCCAGCCTCGGCTGTGCATTGGACACACACCCACGTCCCCCCACACAGCTGGGCCCCAGTGGATTGCCTGGAAACTGGCCATCCTAGACCAGCAAGTGGGAAAACCAGCAAGGGTGGAGGAGCAGGAGTCAGGATCCAGGCAGGGATCCCAAGGCAGGGATCCCGGACCACAGGGGAGGAGGCAAAGAGGGGGAACTCTGCATCCCAGCCCATCTGGCCCCATGTCCAGTCCCCTGGAACACTGGCCCCCTCTTGGAATCTTCCAGGGTGGATGGGTGCCTCCACTGATCCCTCAACCCAAGGAAGACAGGGACCAAAGCTGGTGTCTCTGGGAAGTAGGAAGTATCAGGGTCTCCTCTGGGCTGAGGGGCTCCCCCAGCCACTCCTGGAGGCAGCCTGTCCCCAAAGGCTCGTTCTGTGGAAGTCAGTCCTGCCATACGTATTGAAATTTGCAGACTAAACGCCTCCAGGGATTGGGGTTGGTTTCCTCCAGTTCACGCCACTCTCCTCCTTTCGTAAATGTTTGCAATTTTCCATAGTAATTGTTAAAGAGCATTCGAATCATAGTTTCTTATAAAGCTAAGCCTTTGTCTATCCTATGGCCCAGCAAGCCCACTCCAGGGTATCTGTGCAGGAGAAATGAATGCAGACGTCCACACGGAAGCTCCACACACACAGGGGTTCACAGCGTCTCTATTCCTCAAACCGGACTCACACACACGCCCAGCAGCAGGCAACAGCGGTAGGTCCACACAACAGAACATTGCTCAGCAGGGAAAAAGGACAAACCACAGATGGGACATTGGTAAGTCCCGAAAGCACTGCATTGAGCAAAAGAAGCCAGACAGAGAATGCACCATGTGAGTCTATTTATACAAAGTTCAAAACGTGCAAAATTTATCTATGGCAACAGGAGGTATTGAGTATGCTGGTGACCGAGAGAACTTGTAGAGTTGTTGAAATCGTTCCGTTTCTTGAGCCGGGGGTGTGGGTGACGTAGGTGTAGACACGTGGAAGAGGTCATTGAGTTGTCATGTAAGATCTGGCTGTTTCACCATATGAACATTTTAGTGAATGTCAAGCCTGTAATCCCAGCACTTTGGGAGGCCGAGACGGGCGGATCACGAGGTCAGGAGTTCGAGACCATCCTGGCTAACACGGTAAAACCCCGTCTCTACTAAAAAATACAAAAAGCTAGCCGGGCGAGGTGGCTGGCGCCTGTAGTCCCAGCTACTTGGGAGGCTGAGGCGGGAGAATGGCGTAAACCCGGGAGGCGGAGCTTGCAGTGAGCTAAGATCTGGCCACTGCACTCCAGCCCGGGCGACAAAGCAAGACTCCATCTCAAAAAAAAAAAAAAAAAAAATTACACTCAGTTGATTCTGATGGGAAAATGGAGAGGAAGGAAGGTGGCTGGTGGAACGCCAGCATGTGGTGTGGGTGACACCGACTTGTGGGACCGGAAAAATCCAGGGTCACGCAGCACAGTCCCCATGATGTGCTGTGCGGCCCTGGGCAGGTTGCTTCCCCTCTCTGTGCCTCTCTTCCTTCACTGGGCGTGGTAAGGTAAGATGAGTCCTGGGAAGCACAGGTTAGCCCATCACCGCCCGGCTGGTGTTTCCACCATTTGTGATGGCTGTTCTGGTTTCCCTGGGCCTCCTCTGTGTGTCCTGGCAGCATGCGCCTCACCCTGGCTCTGTGCCTAGTGGGTTCCAGAGGCCTGCTCCGTGCTGTCGGGACCCAGCTATGGGAGACAGATGGACACGTGTCCCTCAGTAGGGATTTCAACACAGCCCAGCTCTACCATGCCCTGGCAACGGCCTGTGGTGCAGCAGTGCAGTAGGAGACGTCATGGTCCACACCGGACACTAATCCCTTTAAAGCGAATCTGTCCCCAGACTCCAGACACCCCTGGAGGTGACAGGGACCCCGTGTCCACAGCAGGGTGGGTAGCTGGCCCCAGGCTGCTGATCAAATCCACAGTGGAGTCATGGCTGGCGTTGGGGCCCCAAGTACTAACCTGCAGTAAGGTGGCTCCCAGGAGGGCAGGGGTACAGGCAAGGACAAGGCGTCCCAGGGTGGGAGGGCTCTGGAAGGGCAGAATCAGATCCCCATCTCCTGCACCGAGCCACAGTGAGCCTCAAGGGTGCCTTCCCCATCATCACTGAGCACCCCTGGGGACAATGCTAGGTGGGGAGCTGTCCTCCTTACCTCCCTCGGAAGCCTGCCGCTGGGAGGGCTGGAGGTGTCTTCATGATGGCGAGAGGTCATGTTATACAACCTGCTCTGAAGAGGGGTGGGCCAGCAGGCGAGCCTGTGGTCTCATCCAAGTCAGGGAGTGGCCTGAAGGGAAGGATGGGAGGCAAAAGCAGGAGGCAGATGAGTATCCTGGAGCCAGAAGAGCTCATGCAAAGGCCCTGGGTTGGGCCAGAGCATGGCCCACTAGAAGACTTGAAAGAGGAGAAGGAGCTGGAGGGGCCGGAGTGCCTGGACCATGAAGGAAGCTGGATTTGCGGGTGGCAGTGGGAGCTACAGGGGTTTGCCAACCTAGGTGACCTGGCCCGATTCTCCAGGGCTGCCGCTCCAGGCTCATCCTCCCGCACTGACCCCAGCCATCAGGAAGGAGAGGCTGGCAGGCCGTCCACACTGCAGGGCCCGCCCACGGCCTCTGCCCTTCTTTGGGCCTGGGAAAGACAGAGGCCTCTGCTCCCATCCCCCAGAGGGCCGGGGAGGGCAGCGGGGTTGGGGAGGAACGCTGTGGGAAACAGCGCAGTCCCCCGGGGCTCTGCCTGGGTCCTGTGGCTTCTTGCACCAGATAAAGGCTTTGCGCCTCCACAGAGCAGCAGACCCTGGGAGCTGGCGTGGAAGCGGAATCCTGCCAGTTCCCTCCCAGGTCCCCCCACCATGGGGACAGGAGCAGAGCAGTGTGGGTCATGGGCCTCTGCCAAGTAAGAGACACGGGGAACAGAGACCTGCCGTGGTTACAGGGCCATGCAGGGACAGGGCTGGATTTAGGTCCAGGTCGCTGGACCCCTAAGAGGGACGTTTTCTGTGGGCAGCCTGGAAAAGCCAGTGGTGGGCGTGGCTGGTGGTTTAATTCATCATCACGCATCTGCTCTGTTGGTCCCCTGGTTCCTGGCTGCCTGGCTCCCCCTCTAGACTGGAAACACCACGGAGAAGAAATCTTTGTCTTTTTTCTTTCTTCCTCTTTTGAGTGGAGGCTTTGCTGTGTCACCCAGGCTGGTGTGCAGTGGCACAATCACAGCTCAGTGCGGCCTTGAGGCCGGGCTTAAGCGATCCTAACCCCTCAGCCTCTCAAGTAACTGAGTCCACAGGCATGTACCACCATGCCTGGTTAATTTTTTTTATTTTCTGCAGAGGTGCGGTCTTGCTGTGTTGCTCAGGCTGGTCTTGAACTCCTGGGCTCAGGCGATGGATCCTCTCCTCCCCGTCTCCTAAAGTGCTGGGATCACAGATGTAAGCCACCATGTCTGGCCTTGGATCTTCATCTTCTTGACAGAGAGGAACAAAGGCGAGGTGCTGCTAGTGGAGATGGGCTGGAGTAAAGGAACCGGAGAATGCAGTGGCTGGTGGCAGCTGGCTGAGTCAGGAAAGGGCAGTCGACCCGAGCCCGTGTGTGGGCAGGGAGGAGGGTGGGAGTCCTGGAGCCGCCTCTTCTAGCCTCTACTACCGAAGCGAGAGGGTCCCAGGCCCCTCCCTCTCGCTGCAGACAGCAGGGCTCCAGGTGGTGAGGACCCTGCCCTCAGTAACGGAGCCATCCAGATTGGCCCCAGGTCCTGGGATGGAGCCCAGGATGGAGGCTGCCAGAGACCCCGCAGATGGGACCCAGGATTCCTGGGGAGCTTTCCCGCCCTTGTCTGGCATCCTCTGGCTGGGCCTGCTGACTCCTAAAGCTTTTGTGATATTGCTCAGGGATCCCCAGTCCTTCCTCCAAGCTTGAGGCCCTGCAGTCCACCAACCTTCCCCCCATCAAGCAGAGCAACCCCTAGCCCTAAGGCTCGAGGCACAGGCTTCCTGAGTGGGCATGTCTGTCCTCTAGGGAAGCCCAGAAGGAAGAGTCCAGAAAATTCATTCTTGAAAGCCAAGAGATGCCCAGAGGCACAGCCATAACTCCCCTGAAGATCTCTCCAGAACCCGGCTGGAGCCAGCATTTCCCTTGCAGAGACCTTAGGCACACATGGACACGCAGGCCTCCACCTCAGACCCGCGACCCTGTGGCCCCTTGAAGTGTCCAGTTACAGTACGAGGTACTGAAGCCACGTGGCAGTGCCTGGAGACATTTTTGGCTGTCACAACTTGGGAGAGGGGAGGAGTACTATGAGCATCCTGCAGTTAGAGGCCGGGACTGTGGCTACACATCCTACAGGGCCCGGGACAGCCCCATCCCAAGAATGGCCCGGCCCCAAATGTCAGCAGTGCAGAGGCCCAGAAACTCTGAACTGCCCCCAGGGAGCTTGGGCCAATGAGGGACAAGAGAGCTGCCAGCTGATTTCGATCTCTTGTTCTGAGAATTTTCTTTTAAACAGACGCCCTCAGGTGAAAGACGACTGCAGGGCCCGTCTAGAGAAGAAGGGGGGCTGCCCTTCT
>NC_045446.1:5029233-5040109 GCF_002776525.5 Piliocolobus tephrosceles | reverse complement strand
TTTGAGACGGAGTCTCGCTCTGTCGCCCAGGCTGGAGTGCAGTGGCCAGATCTCAGCTCACTGCAAGCTCCGCCTCCCGGGTTCACGCCATTCTCCTGCCTCAGCCTCCCGAGTAGCAGGGACTAGAGGCGCCTGCCACCTCGCCCGGCTAGTTTTTTTTGTATTTTTTTTTTTAGTAGAGATGGGGTTTCACCGTGTTAGCCAGGATGGTCTCGATCTCCTGACCTCGTGATCCGCCCGTCTCGGCCTCCCAAAGTGCTGGGATTCCAGGCGTGAGCCACCGCGCCCGGCCCGGTTTCTGTTCTCTGTCCTTGCTGCCATCCATCTCTGTTTTTATGGCCAAAGAACCCTGGCCAGGGCAATGGCCACCCTTGGCTTTTAGAGGCTGGGTGCACGAGGGGTGACCTCTGCCCAGGCCATGCCTAGTGCTTGTGGCTTCAGGGCCAAAAAGGGATTCATTCAGGTCCTGTGAACCAAAGACAGCAGTGGACACCAGGTGGTGGAAACCGCTGCCCACTCTTAGCAGGATGCCCCACAAGTTAGGCCCATCCCTTCCTGGAGCCACCTGGACTGGATCCACCCCGAGAATCCCACCCCCAAGAAGCCATCCCTCAACCCCTCTGGAAACCTCTTGCTGTAGGCCTTTGTTAAAAGGTCCGACAATTCATGCTGTGACATCCATTCATCCCCCTGGCTGGACCATGGACCTCAGGAGGGCAGGGCAGAAGCGTGGTTGCCTCCACAGCCCAGCACAGAGCAGCAGAGCAGCACAGCACTGGCCAGGGCACAGCCTTCCTCCTGCCGGTGGTCAGCAGATGAGTAAGACACAATGCCTATCCCTGCAGCTCCCAGTCTCAGTTGGAGGATCAAACACTAACACCTGAGTCAGAGTGTCCTGGGCCACCAGTGAGCTGGGACAAAGTGCTTGGGGGGTTGAACGAAGGAGTCTGGGGTCAGAGAAGATGTTGGAACGAGAAGGAGGTGGCACCCAGAGCCCTTGCTTACCCACACGGCACATTTGGGTGAATTTTTAAAAGCTGCCTGTGATGGGCTGAATCGTGTCCCCCTGAAATTCACACATGGAGCTCTTAGCCCCCAGTACCCCAGTATCTCAGCATTTGGAGCTAGGGTCTTTAAAGAGGTAATCAAGTTAAAGTGAAGTCATTAGGTTGGGCCCTAATCCCACGACTGTGTCCTTATAATAAAAGGAGATGAGGACACAGACACACACAGAGGGATGACCATGTGAGGATACAGAGAGAAGGCAGCATCTACAAGCCATGGAGAGAGGCCTCAGGAGGAACCAGCCCTGTGACACCTTGATCTCGGCCTTCCAGCCTCCAGGACTGTGAGAACATAAATGCCTGCTGTTTAGGCACTTGTCTGTGGTGCTTTGTCACAGCATCCTGAGCTGAAACAGTGCCTACCCCTCTGCCTGGACACAGCCTCATGCCCCCAATCAGGAGGAGGAGGGAATTCACGGAGACCGCCTGTGCAAAAGGCCCTGTGGTCAGAAAGAATGTGGTTCATTCAATAAAATACCAGAAGGACCAGTATTAGTGGCGAGAAATGAGTGTGACCAAGCAGGGAAATGTAGACATTGGTGATGAGCTGTGTCCGAAGTCCAGACAATGGGGAGCTCTCGCAGGGTATTAACTTGATACAGCCACATTTAGTGGCTTCGACATCCCTCCGACCACAGTCTGACCTGTCCTCTGGGAGTAAGAATGGCCGTAAAACCCTCACTCCCCAGTCATTGTGATGTGGTTGCCTTGGAATCCCTCCTCAGAACTCCCTCCTCAAGATCCCTCCTCAGGATTCCTCCTCAGGATTTCCTCCTCAGGATTTCCTCCTCAGGATCCCTCCTCAGGATCCCTCCTCAGGATTTCCTTCTCAGGATTCCTCCTCAGGATTTCCTGCTCAGGATCCCTCCTCAGGATTTCCTCCTCAGGATCCCTCCTTAGGATCCCTCCTCAAGATTCCTCCTTAGAATCCCCTCCTGAAGATTCCTCCTCAGGATCCCTTCTCAGGATTCCCTCCTTAAGATTCCTCCTCAGGATTCCCTCCTCAGGACCCCTCTTCAGGATCCCTCCTCAGAATCTCTCCTAGTAATTCCCTTCTCAGGATCCCTCCTCAAGATTCCTCCTCAGGACCCCCTCCCTCAGGATCCCTCTCAGGATGCCAGCGTGTCCAGTTGGTTTCATCTGGAAACCAACCCCATTGCTAGGCCTGACTTAGAAGGACATGCGAGTGACAGAAACAGCAAACTCATTATGAAAGGGATGGAGGAGGAGGAGGAAGAGGAGGCAGCAATGAGGACAGAAGGAAGGAGGCAGCGCCCTGAGGATGGCCGAGGGCCCTGTGGAGTCTGGGAAGCCTCGAGAGCTCAGCCTAGCTGTGGGTGCAAGACCCCCAGGGGGCCTGCAGAGCCCCCAGGAGCATGCTTGGGTGAGGTGGCCAGAGGAAGGAAAACGAGGAGTGAGGCGGTCCACATGGAAGAGGCTTATTAGGGAGGGTGTGGGGTGGGCGTGGTGAGCAAGACAGAGGCCACAGTGGGGACCAGGAAGGGGGCTCTGGGCAGCAGGATGTAGGGGGTTCTGGGGTAAATGCTGACTCCAGGAGCCCTGGCAACAACAGCCACGCCGGCCACCCCACCCCTCACGTGCCCACATCAGGCTGGGCATGGGCATGCCGCGCTGTGCTGTGTACCACACTGGGATGTTTAAATGACGGGGTAAACGCATTCTCCCCTCTCCCTCCTGCTGCCAGCATTCCTGAGGCCGAGCGTGGGTTTTGGTTACCAGGCAGCCAAGGAGCCAGAGGGCACCCCCGCAAGCAGCCTGAGCCAGAAACTGCTGACGGCTCTTTTTCTGCAGCAGCAATTTAGCAAGTCCCAACTGGTGACCTTGGTTAGCAACAAGGAACGTGGAAAACACTCACCATCGTGGATTACTGTGGGACGACGTGCATGTAAATGCGTGTGCATGTACGCATGTGCGTGTGAGACGATATTGCGTGTCTGCGAGTCAGCCCGTGCACTGTGCGAATTGGTCAAGGGCACTCGTGTGAGTTCGTGAGTGTGCACACCCACGTGGAAGCACACATGTCTTTGCCCGTGTGCCTGTGTTTGCAGAGCGTATGTCTTGTGTGATCTGCAGCTACAGCTTGGTGTGGACCCGAGCTCACATGCCCAGGTACCTGTCAGTGCACAGGTCTCTCTACAGATATCTGGGAACATACGTGTGTGCACTTGTCTCTGTGCACAGACACACGGGCTATGACGTGTCTGGGTACCTGTGTGTGGGTGTGGGTGTTGGTGCCTGGGCGAGTCTGTGTGCTTTTGTGTCTAGGCATGAGAAAACATCGGTGTGTTCCTGCACATGAGTGGTGTGTGTGTTTGAGGAATTGCCCTGTTCTCACCAGAGTCCCCAGGTAGTGCACAGAACCCAGCACACGGAGGGGACACAGGAGGCACTAGGATATGGAGGGATGAGTGGGGCATTAGTCAGGATTTTCCAGAGAAACAGAATCAGTAGGGTGTGTGTACATAGAAGAGATTTGTGATGAAGGACTGGCTCACACAGTGATGGAGGCCGGTGAGTTCCAGGCTCTGCCATCAGGAAGCTGGAGGCCCAGGAGGGCCTGTGGTGTGGTTCCAGTCCAGACGCTGATGGGCTCTAACCGCAGGAGGAGCCCACGGTTCCATTTGAATCTGAAAGGCAGGAAAAGACCAATGGCCCAGTTCAGGGAGGCAGGAGAATCCTCACTGGCCTGGAGGAGGGTGGGCTCTTGTGTTCTCCGCAGGCCCTGGATGGATGGGGTGAGGCCCATCCCTGTGAGGAAGAGTAGGGGAGCACTCTGTTTATTCCATCTACACATTGTCATGCTAATCATATCCGGAAACACCCTCACAGACACACCCAGAATCATGTGACCCAATATCTGGGCACCCTGTGGCCCAATCAGGTTGACACATACAGTTAACCATCACGGTAGGAAGATGGCTGGATAGGTGAGTGGGTGGATAAACAGGTGGATGGGTGGGTGAGTTGGAAGCAGTTCCAGAGAGGTCTGTACCCACTGGGCTCCCTGAGGCAGAGGAGGGATGGTGGAAGAACAGGTCCATCTGCGGAGTATGAGAGGAATTTGCCCTATTTTCATTCTGAGGGAAAACCCCAAACTGGAGAATATTCTAGATATGTGTAACATGGTCAGTAGCTCACCCCACGTAGCAAGGAAAGGACCAGAAATGCCACTGCCTTCTCTGAGACAGGAGCATGCATGACGCAGCTGCCCCCACCCCATGCCACCCCAGAGTCCTGCCTAACGAGTCCCCAAGCTGCACCAAGCTTCCTTCAGTTACTCAGGAGCCAAAACCCTCTTCGCCTCCAGATCTTTGCACACGCGGTGCCTCTTTCCCTCACCCTGACCCTTTCCTTTCAGTGGCTGCTTCCCTGTGATCCTTCAGGTTATAGTGGGAACACCACTTTCTCCTCCTGCCCACCCCCACTGGTTCCCAGGCTGGGTGGGTGCCCTCCCTGGGGGCCGCCCCTGCCCTCTCCCAGCACTGTAGTACGGTGAGGGGACCAGGGCCCAACAGTGTGCTCAGGCTCCAGGCCTGCTCATGCTCTATCCCATGCCACTATTTCCTTGTTTGTGACAAGTCACTCGCAGGGTTGCCTGGAAGATCCCCTGAGTCACACGTGAAATGTGCTCAGCACAGGGCCTAGGAGAAAGCGAGATCGCGGAAAATGCAGGCAATTCCCACAGTCATGACTGCAGTCCTTCCCATGCTGCATTTCCTTACAAGGTGAGGTGCTCTGTCCTCCAGTCCTGGCACAGTACATGACTTCTTTGGGGGCACAGCCCCCTCAGAGATGGCAGGGACTGCAGTGACGCGACCTGTCCTGCCTCTGTTCTGGCCTTGTTTGCATCCCATTTTCGTGGAGGAAGCCAAGCAGGAAGCTGCAGATATTCCCTGCTGGCACAGGTGCCTGGGAGGCTGTTGGCCCTCAGAGCGGGTGCCGGGCCCTGTGGTTGGGATCAGGGGCGAGCTCCATGTCAGGGTCACATGAAATTCCTTGGAGTCTTCATCCAGAGGAGGGAGACTCAGCAGGCAGCGGGCACCTCAGACCTGCCAAGTCAGAGAAAAGAGAGATTCAGAGAGAGACCGAGAGCAAGAGAGAAACAGAGACGGAATGCGAGAAGGAGAGATGACACTGGAAACACAAAAACCAAGTAAGCCAGAGCCCTGAAAGCAGAGAGGCAGGACTGAAGGGGAAGGGACAAGGGAGGGGGAGGAGCAGGTGACACACTTGCAACTACACAAAGTGGGACCACTTCCAGGACCTCGGGTGGCCTCCTGTTCTGAGACAGAAAGTGAGGTAGCACGAGGTGGTGGCAGGAGGATAGGAAAACCCAAAAAGCTGAAACAGGAACTAGGTGAAAAAACCACAAGATAACAGAAAACCCAAAATAAGGGAGAGAAAACAGCCTGAACCACAGTGGTCAGGGTGATATACCCAGGACTCTTTCAGGCAAACCCAAATTAGAGAGAAAGAGGGCAGTAACCAGGGGGGAGTCCCTGAAACCCCCTCTTTTTCCAGAACACCTGATGATTCCACCCCTTAATTAAAGAAACATCCATAAAATTAGAAACTCAAACTTCTCATGAGCACACTATGCTTCTCTCTTAAGTGTGTGCTTTGGATTTGCAATGAAAGCTTCTTGCCTTTCACTTCACCTGACTTGTCCTTAAATTCTTTCTTGTAATGGTGTCAAGAACCTGGAAACCGGCTGGGGCTGGGGTTTCACCAGCATCCAGAAACCCTGATAAGTCTCCTGGCAACAATCCGGGCAGGTGAGTTTATCACCCTGACTGGAAAGGCAGAGACCCAAGCCTAGAAGGCAGAGGGCCTTACCTGAGGTCTCCCTGCGGCAGCAGAAGCTAGACGCTGAGCCCCATCTTCTCACACAGAGTGGATGCCATCCAGGGCATGGGGACTGCAGAGCTACCTGGCTGGGACATCCCTAGGCTCTGGGACTTGAGCTGCCATGACTCCAAGAACCCTCCACATGAGAATAGTGGGGAAGAGGAAGCCAGGCATGGCAGGGAATGGCTCTGACTTTAGGGTTTCAGTCAACAATAAGCTCAAAATGAACCAACAACGTCATGTGTCTGCCAAAGAGGTGGTGTGAAATGGGAGATTACAGTAACGAAAGTCGAGAAATCAGGATAAAGACTTGAGAGCCCTCCCATAGCTCTGTGCTGATAGCAGCAAAGATAGCGGGGTCTTGTTGTGGAGCTACCATAGCAAGGACATTCAGAAACCCCATGCTCTCCTGCCAGAAGGGCTATACAGAAAAAGGCCAACTAAACCAAGTGTTGGAGACGATATGGAGCAATGGGAAAGCTCACATTCAGCTGGTGAGAGTGAGTGGAGCTCCTACCGCAGAGAAAGGTTTGGTGGTATCTACCAAGCTGCAAGATGCCTAATGATATGGTTTGGCTGTGTTCCCACCCAAATCTCATCTTCAGTTGTAGCTCCCACAATTCCCACATGTTTGTGAGACAGACCCGATGGGAGGTAATTGAATCATGGGGGCAGGTCTTCCCATGCTATTCTCATGATAGTAAATAAGTCTCACGAGATTTGATGGTTTTATAAAGAGGAGTTTCCCTGCACAAGTTCTCTTTTCTTTTGTGCTGCCATGTGAGATGTGCCTTTTACCTTCCACCATGATTGTGAGGCCTCCCCAGCCAGGTAGAACTGTGGGTCCATTAAACCTCTTTCTTGTGTAAATTGCCCAGTCTCACGTATATCTTTATCAGCAGCATGAAAGCAGACTAATTCGTCTACCCTATGTCTCAGCTACTCCACCCCTCAGTAAACAACTGAGAAACACACATATATGTGTCCCAAAAGACATATATGAGAATGTTCTTAATATAAAAAGCCCATCAGTAGTGGAATGGATAAATGGTGGTATCTTCATATAGTATTATTCACCAATGATGATGAATGGACTATGTTACACATAACATCATAGATGAATCTCACTGATATCATGTTCAGTGAAAGAAGCTAGGCACAAAAGAGTACATTCTGCATGATCCCATTAAGTCGAGTTCAAAACAGGCAAAACTCATCTGTGGCAACAGAAACCAGGTGGCTCCCTTGCAGGGTGTGATGACTGGAAGGGATGCTGGGCTTCTGGGGAGGGGTCTGGTCAATCTCTGTCTCAAGCTATAACCTTCAATTTGTGCTTTTTTGTCTGCGGGTCATACCCTTCAATAAAGCATATGCTATAAAAATAACAGAACAGGTGCTATGAGGAACATTTGGAGGAACTGGGGGTGGATGGTCTGGGGATGAGGCCTCTTGGGGGATGTTGCACTGTCTTTGAGCATCTGGAAGTGAGTCCTGCGAAAGGACATTCATCTTTGTCTTTACAACTCCGTGGAGGACAACAGGCCCCACAGTGGGAGCCAGTGGGGTCACGGAGATGCAGGGAGACTGACTTGGGGAGGTAATAGAAGGACTTTCTGGCATGCAGAACTCTCCAAGGAGAAGACATCCGTGGCTCCCTGTCGAGCTTCAGCTGTGTGCTCCCCTGTAGAGACTGTGAGCATCCAAGGCCTCCCACAAGCCCAGGTGCAATGACCTCCACTTAGTCTGTGCTTCCTGCTAAGAGGTCCTTGTCGCATAGGGAGGACCCTAAATTTCCCAGCCAGGGCAGCAGAGCCCCGAGGTCCACATGGCCCTGGGTCTAACCCTGCCCAGCTTCTCTGCTAATAACCATTATTATCACAAGGAGAGCACCTTCCTGTCTTGGCACAGCTGGTACATTTCATATCTTTTGCTTAGACATTGCCTCAAACCCATCAGTTTGTCATCTTTGGGTGTTGTAGGCACATGCTTGAAGCAGAGGCGGGAGGGAGGAGCTTGAACCAACAGCCTCTTTTCATTATTATTATTATTATTTTGGGGGAACAATTCATTCCTGTAGCAGATTTACTTCTATTTTTTATTGTGCTAAAAATACACATAAAATCATATTTATTATTTTAATCATCTGTGAGGGTACAATTCAGTGTCATTAAATACATTCACAATGTGGTATGATCACCACCACCATCAATCTTCAGAAAGTTTTCATCCTCCAAAAATAAAACTCTGTACCCATAAAATAATACTCTTCCTTTCCCCACCTTCAGCACTAGTAACTTTCTGTCTATGAATTTGCCTGTCACAGGCACCTCGTATTTGTGGAGTCACATGGCATTTGTCCTTCTGTGTCTGGCTTACTTCACTTGAGATATATATATATATATAATTTTTATTTTTTTTTAACTGGAGTCTCACTCTGTCACCCAGGCTGGAGTGCAGCGGCATGATCTCGGCTCACAACAACCTCTGCTTCCTGGGTTCAAGCGATCCTCCCACCTCAGCCTCCTGAGTAGCTGGGACTACAGGTATGCACCACCATGCCCAGCTAATTTTTGTATTTTTAGTAGAAACGGGGTTTTACCATGTTTGCCAGGCTGGTCTTGAACTCCTGACCTCAGGTGATCCACCTGCCTCAGCCTTCCAAAGACACTTGCCATAATGTTTTTAAGATCCATTCATGTTGCAGTATGTATCAAAATTTCATGCATTTTCATAGTTTTCATAGTTGAATAATATTCCATTGTCTGAATGTACTATATTTTGTTTATCCATTCATCTGTTGATGAACACTTATGGTGATTCCACCTTTTGGCTATGAATAATGCTACTATGAACACTGGCGTGCTTTCAGTTCTTTTGAGTACATATCTAGGCATGAAATTGCTGGGTCATATTTAGTTCTATGTTTAAGTTTTTGAGGAACCATCAAACTGCACAAAGGTTCCAGTTTCTCCACATCCTCACCAACATGTGCTATTTTTCTTTTTTTGTGTTCTTCAAGTAATAGCCACCCTAGTAAGCATGAGGTGGTATCTCATTGTGGTTTTGATTTGAATTTCCCTAATGACTAATGGTGATGTGTACCTTTTCCTATGCTTCTTGGCTATTTGTTTATCTTCTTTGAAGAAATGTCTATTTGTGTCCTTTGCCCATTTTCAATTGCATTGTTTGTTTTTACTGTTGTTGAGTTGTAGGGGTTGTTTATGTATTCTGGATATTAATCTCTTCTTAGATATATAATTTGCAAACATTTTCTTCCATTCTGTAGATTGTCTTTTCACAGTGTGTGTCTTTTTTTTTTTTAAAAAAAGATAGCATCTCACTCTGTCACCCAGGCTGCAGTGCAGTGGTGTGATCATAGCTCACTGCAGCCTTAAACCTCTGGGTTCAAGCAATCCTCCTACCTTAGCCTCCTGAATAGCTGTGACTATCAGTGCACTCCACCACATCTGGCTAATTTGTTAATATTTTTGGTAGACATAGGGTCTCACTACATTGCCCAGGCTGTTTGCAAACTCCTGGCATCAAGTAATCCTCTTCTCAGCCTCTCAGAGTATTGGAGTTACAGATGTGAGCCCCACATCCACCATTGTTCACATTTTAAATAATGTCCTTTGATGCAAAAAAAAAATCTTCATTTTGATGAAGTTGAATTTATCTATCTCATTTCTTTTGTTGCCTGTGCTTTTGATGTCATATCTATGAAGCTGTTATAAAATCCAGTGTTAAAAAGATTTTTCCAGTATTTTCTTACTAAGAGTTGTATGGTTTTAGCTCTTAAGTTTAGGTCTTTGATCCTAGTTAACTTTTGTATATAGTGCAAGGTAAGGGTCCAACTTTATTCTTCTGTATGTGAATAGCCAGTTTTCCCAACACCATTTATTGAAAAATCTGTTCTTTCCCCCTTTGAATGGTCTTGGTACTCTTGTCAAAAATCAATTGACCATATATGTGAAGGTTCATTTCTGAGCTATCTATTCTATTTCATCAGTCTATATGTCTGTTCTTATGCTAGTGCCATACTCTTAATTAATGTAACTTTCTAGTAATTTTTTGAAGTTGGGAAATGCGTGTTCTCCAACTTTATTCTTTTTCAAGGTCATTTTGACTATTTGGAGCACCTTGCAATTCATACGCATTTCAAGATTGGATTTTCCATTTCTGTTGAAAAGGCTCTTGGAATTTTGATAGAAATTATGTTGTATATATAGAACATTTTGGATAGTATTGACATCTTAACAATGTTAAATCTTTCTATCTATGAACATGGGATGTGTTTTCATTTATTTAGATATCTTTTCATTCTGTTCAGCAGTGTTATATAGTTTTTAGCATGAAAGTTTTTCATTTCTTTGGCTAGATATTTTCCTAAGTATTTAATTCTTTTAAATGTTATTATATATAGAATTGTTTTCTTAATTTTCTTTTCAGATTATTCATTGCTGGTGTATAGAAACACAACTGACTTTTGTGTGCTGATGTTTTGCCATGCAGCTTTGATGAATTCATTTATTAGCCTAGTCACTTTCTTGTGGATTCTTTGGAATTTTCTTTATAAAAGATTATGAGGCCAGGTGCAGTGTCTCACAGCTATAATCCCAATACTTTGGGAGGCCAAGGAAGGAGGATTGCTTGAGCCCAGGAGTTTGAGACCACCCTGGTCAACATAGTGAGACCTTAGCTCTATAATTTTTTTTTTTTTTAAATAACCGAGTATTGTGGAACACACCTGTAGTTCTAGCTACTTGGAAGGCTGAGGTGGAAGGATTGCTTGAGACCAGGAGTTTGAGGCTCTGGTGAGATATGATTGTGCCACAACACTTCAGCCTGGGTAACAGAGCAAGACCCTGTCTCTATAATTAATAAAGGAAGCGAAGCGAAGGGAAGGGAAGGGAAGGGAAGGGAAGGGAAGGGAAGGGAAGGGA
>NC_045446.1:5025478-5029133 GCF_002776525.5 Piliocolobus tephrosceles | reverse complement strand
GGGGAGGGGAGGGGAAGGGATGTCATCTGTGAATATGGATAGTTTTACCTCTTCCTTCCCAATTTGGGTGCCTTTTATTACTTTTTCTTGCTGAATAGCTCCAGTTAGAACTGCCAGTACAATGTTAAATAGAAATGGCAAAGGGGACATCTTTAGCTTGTTCCTGATTTCAGTGGGAAGGCTTTCAACCCTTCACCATTGAGTATGATGCTAGCTATAGATTTTCCATAAATACCCTTTATCATGTTGAGAAGTTTTCCCTTTATTCCTAGATTTCTCAGGTTTTTATCATAAAAGGTGCTGAGTGTTTTCAAATGCCTCTTCCACATCAACTGTGATGATCATATAGGGTTTTTATTTTCCCTTCATTATATTATTTATGTATTTATTTATTTATTTATTTATTTATTGGACATAGGATCTTGCTCTGTCATCCAGGCTGGAGTGTGGTGGCACAATCATAGCTCACTGCAGTCTCAAACTCCTGAGCTCAAGTGATCTTCTCACCTCAGCTTCCCAAGTTGTTGAAACTACAGGCACACACCACCAAGCCTGGTTAATTAAAAAGAAAAAAAAAAAACTGTAGAGATGAGGTCTCACTATTTTTTCCAGACTGGTCTTGAAATCCTGACTTCAAGCAACCCTCTCACCTTGGCCTTCCAAAGTGTTGGGATTACAGGTGTGAGCCACTGTGCCCAGCCCCTTCATTCTCCTAATGTGATCAACTACATTGATTGCTTTTCTTGTGCTGAATCACCTTGCTTTCCTGAGATAACTCCCACTTAGCCATGGTGAATAATCTTTTTAATATGTTATTGAATTGGGTTAATATTTTGTTGAGGAGTTTTGCATTTGTATTCATGAGTGGTATTCGTCCGTAGTTTTCTTTTCTTATGGTGTCCTTGTCTGGCTTTGGTGTCAGAGTAATGCTGACCGCACGGAATGAGTTAAGAAATGTTCTGCCCTCTTCACTTCCCTGGAAGAGTTTGAGAAGAATGGGTATGAATTCTTCTTTAAATGTTTGGTAGAATTCACTCATGAAGCCATCAGGTCCAGGGCTTTCTTTGTTGGGAGGCTTTTGATTAATGATTCAAGCTCCTTACTAACTGCACGCCTATCAGATTGCTATTTCTTCTTGAGTCGGGTTAGGTAATTTGTGTGTTTCTAGGAATTTGTCCGTTTCTTCTAGGTTATCTAATTTGTTGGTGTTTAGTTGTCTGTAGTACTTATTATCTTATCATCTTTTTATCCCTGTAAGGTTGGTAGTATTGTCCCCACTTTCTAATTTTAGCTATTTGTGTCCTACCCTTATTCTGGAGAGAGATAAGTTGGTCTTTACCCACTGACTATACTGAAAACACAGTTCTCCCCTGAACTGAGCCAAGTGAAGGTTACTCCTATCCCACGCCTGCCCAGGTCTGCCATGAGCAGTTTCCATTTCTGTCCTCCTGCCAGCTCCAGGCACCTCTGCTAGTACTTGTTGATGACTTTGGGTCGAACCTGCCTCATCTGGACCCCCATGTGCCCCAATGAGGGGGTTGGGGGACCCTGGTCTTCCTCACACCTGTGCACTATTTCCAAGATGGAGAGTTGGGCCTCATTCCCGGGGATACCCACCTTGTGGAGGGGCAGAAGAGGGACTGTCTTCCTGAGGAAGCCCTGCTTAGAGCTCCACAGGATTCTCCACCACCCCCAGCACATCCTCCTGCAATGCCCCTTTACAAAGCCTGCTAGTCATGTGGGGTGGGAAGGGCTTATTCAGGCAGGAATCCACTCTCTCTCCACTGTCCCAAGGAGGACAGACCTGTGAATTTTTGGGGTGGTGGGGGAAGTAAAATGCTTGTTCTTCTCGGGAGTTACTACACAATCGTTCAAACCACCCCACATGCAAGAACTGGGCATTACAGTATCATCGGCTTTCTTGGTAGGGCTAAAAGCCATGTATTTCCAGACATTTAACTTGTAAGATGGGGGACTCTGGAGTCCAAGGACCCCTCCTCACATAACCCTGAGCCCCTCCCTGCCTCTCCTTGGCTATCACTCCCTCCCCACCATAGCACCTTAGGTGGGGACTCACAGGGACCCGACAAAATGCCCCGGAACGGCACCTGCTATATACACACTAATTTAGCGCATTTCGAAGGCAGCATTTTAATCCGTAGGGAAGATGGGACGGTCTAATTAGGGGCCTGGGATCCGTTAAAGCGAAGTCCTAGTCTCATCACTGATTCCAGAATGAATTCCTGGGGCCTCTACCCACAGAGCACCTTCCCACCCCTCGCCTGGAACACTGATCCGCAACCACTGTGTGCTTCAGCCAGACCCTCCTCAAGTGTCTCTGCTTGAACATGCCTTCCCTTTCCCCATCTCCTTCCCACGTCTAAAATGTCCCACATCCTGCCCCACCCAGCTCTGTCCCCTGCCTGGCTTCACACCCTCCCCACTGCCGAGTTTATTGCATCCTCCCACGGTTGGTTGATTCTGCTTTCACTATCAAGTTTATCCACTGCTGAATCCTCAGTCTTGGCACTGGGAATGAATGAATGAATGAATGAATGAATGAATGAATGAATGAGCAAACCCAGTAGTTGGAAAATATAGAACCATGTAAGAGCTAGGACAAATGTGTGTCCCCAGGCCACACCCATTTACAGATAGGAATGAGACCACAGGAGCGTGCACACCTAAGGTATACTGTCCCATCATTCTCCCACCACTATCCCACCTGTCACCAGCCCTCCCACCCCCCACCACAGGCTCCAGCCCTGGGCATCTCCTGCCAGTGCAGAAAGAGGGCTGTCTGACTCCACAGCTGCAGCCTCCTGCCTGTGGGATCAGAGGAGGAAGGATCTGGACATTGCCAAGGCTGTGGCCTTCTCTGTCTAGGTGGTGGCCCAGGGTCCTCTGAACTACTGGACTGCGACATCCACGCAGTGTCTGCTGAGCTGGGCCACTTTGGGCAGACAGAGAGCAGAGCACCCCCTTTCTGTAGGCTTTGGTGAAGACTCTATTGTGGGTTCACCCTACCGGCCATTTCTGTCCCCCAGACACCTCCTCACTGAAGCCTCCCCCAGTAAAGCAAGTACAAGCCTGAGGGCTGCAGGTTCACCACTTCTCCCGGCAATGAAAAATGCCACATTCCAGCTGAGGTGCTGCTGGGCCCCAGCTGCAGAAAACAGAAATGCACAGTTAACCAAGCTCTGGTTAAGAAAGATCTTTCTGAACTTAAAAAAGAACAAAATGGCCGGGCGCGGTGGCTCCAGCCTGTAATCCCAGCACTTTGGGAGGCCAAGACGGGTGGATCACGAGGTCAGGAGATCGAGACCATCCTGGCTAACCCGGTGAAACCCCGTCTCTACTAAAAAATACAAAAAACTAGCAGGGCGAGGTGGCGGGCGCCTGTAGTCCCAGCTACTCGGGAGGCTGAGGCAGGAGAATGGCGTTAACCCAGGAGGCGGAGCTTGCAGTGAGCTGCAATCCGGCCACTTCACTCCAGCCTGGGCGACAGAGCGAGACTCTGTCTCAAAAAAAAACAAAAACAAAAACAAAATAAGATCAAGACCATCCTGGCCAACATGGTGAAACCCCGTCTCTACTAAAAATACAAAAATTAGCTGGGACTACAGGTGCCCACCACCACGCCCAGCTAATTTTT
>NC_045446.1:5015964-5025378 GCF_002776525.5 Piliocolobus tephrosceles | reverse complement strand
AAAAACAAAAACAAAATAAGATCAAGACCATCCTGGCCAACATGGTGAAACCCCGTCTCTACTAAAAATACAAAAATTAGCTGGGCGTGGTGGTGGGCACCTGTAGTCCCAGCTACTCAGGAGGCTGAGGCAGGAGGACCACTTGCCCCCAGTGGCAGAGGCTGCAGTGAGCCGAGATCATGCCACTGCACTCCAGCCTGGCGACACAGCAAGACTCTGTCAAAAAAAAAAAAAAAAGGAAAGAAAAAAGAACATAATAATAGTGAGCAAAAAGAAGTTCAGGACATTTCATCATAAAATAAAAGTCTTTATATTAAGAACAAAACCAAACTGATTACTCAAAAGACACTGCTATAATATCACAACACAGAAAACAAAAGATTAATATATTCTTAATATATAAAAAGCTGTTACAAATCAACAAGACCGACGACCACTAGATGACTGGCTAAAAGACAAGTAGGAATTTCATGAGCAAAATACAAATGGTTGATAATCCTATTTAAAAAACGGTGTTCGTTCTCACTAGTAAGCAAAGAAATGTGATTTGCAGCCATTATAGACAAAATATCCTTACTCAGCAGTGTTGACTGCTGTATTCTCTTACAACGTTGGTGGGAATATAATTGCTACCAGCCTTCTGGAGGACAATTTGGCACTATGTAGCTAGACTTCATATCTAGCTTCTAAGAATTACTCTAAAAAACCCTTCTGCATGTGTGCAAAGACCTGTGTGCAAGTATGAGCATCACAGCACTGCTTGTAATGCCTAAAAGCTGGAAACAGCAAAAACAGGTCATTGATGAAGCATCTGCTCTATAAAATATTATTCAGTCATTCAAAATCATGTTTCAAAAATGACTTAACGCTATGGGGAAGTAATCACGGTCTGTTCAGTGAAATGCAGGAGACAAAACTGGTACCACAATATGATACTAATTACATAAAATAAAATGTCTGCATACACATAACAAATGTATCACAGTGAAGCATACCAGCCTATAAACACAGACACTGAGCGGTTTCCAATGCTCCAAATTATTCAGGTTTTCTACAATGAGCATGAGCTATGGTGAACTTTTTCTTTTTGTTTGTTTCTTTTTTGTGTGTGAGAGACAGATAGCGCTCTGTCGCCCAGGCTGGAGTGCAGTGGCGCAATCTCGGCTCACTGCAAGCTCCACCACCTGGGTTCACACCATTCTTCTGCCTCAGCTTCCCGAGTAGCTGGGACTACAGGCGCCCACCACCACGCCCGGCTAATTTTTTTTATTTTTTAGTAGAGACGTGGTTTCACCGTGTTAGCCAGGATGGTCTCGATTTCCTGACCTTGTGATCTGCCCACCTCAGCCTCCCAAAGTGCTGGGATTACAGACGTGAGCCACTGCACCCGGCCACCTCTTTCCTTTATTAATTTACCCAGTACCAGGTATTGTCTTTATTAGCAGTGTGAGAACAGTCTAATAGAGCATACTACAATTTAGACCTCTAGTGACTATACCTGGAGCCCCCTGTTCTCCACCTCTCTCTCACAGGTACACACACAACCATCCACTTACTGAAGAGGATGAGTAAGGGCAAGCCTACTGCCTATGTTTGAATTCTGGACGGTTTGCTAACTATGTAGATTTGGGCAAATTAGTTAAAACTCATTTTCTTGGCCGGGCGCGGTGGCTCAAGCCTGTAATCCCAGCACTTTGGGAGGCCAAGACGGGCGGATCACGAGGTCAGGAGATCGAGACCATCCTGGCTGACGCGGTGAAACCCCGTCTCTACTAAAAATACAAAAAAAAAAACTAGCCGGGCGAGGTGGCGGGCGCCTGTAGTCCCAGCTACTCCGGAGGCTGAGGCAGGAGAATGGCATAAACCCGGGAGGCAGAGCTTGCAGTGAGCTGAGATCTGGCCACTGCACTCCAGTCCGGGCGACAGAGCGAGACTCCGCCTCAAAAAAAAAAAAAAAAAAAAAAAAAAAAAAACTCATTTTCTTGTCTGAAAAATTGATAGTAAAGTTGCTTACCTTGTGGGCTATTGCAAAATAAAGTCCAGTATGTGCATTTGTTCATCACTGCATTTCCAGAGCCCAGAACAGTGCCTGGCATGTAATAGGTGCATAGTGCATGTCCATGGAACCAGCAGCTGGCCCTCTACCCACCTGCCAGTGCAGGCACTGGTCAGTCCCCACGACAAAGCTGATCTGCCCGCCCCTTACACACTCGCTCCCCCATCCCTTCACTTGGCAGCAGCCTTCCCTGACACCTCTGGGCGCCCGGCTCCTGGGACACCCGCCTGTGGAGCTGCTGGGGAGGAGGAAATCTGAGGCCCCCACATCCTGCCCCAGGACCAGCTGGCCTTGCGGATTCCAGAACTTTCTGAAACAGCCAGCCGGCCACCAGCCAGGAAGCGGAAGGTGCAGAAATAGAAACGCACAGAGAGGCAATTGCTCCTTTTGCCCTGCAAGGAAGGGAAGCCAGGGGGAGAGGGGCCAGGAGAGGAAGCTGAGGGGCAAAGGAGAGGATGGGGAGGCCAAGGATGGCGGGACGGGGTTCCAGAGCTTGTCGACCCTCAGCTCCCACCTGCTCCCACATCCAGTGCCCTGGGTCAGGGTTGTGGGGAGCAACTTCCAAGACCTTCATTTTCCTGACAAAATCCCAGAATGAGGAGCTCTGATTTGCTCTGAATGTGACTTGAAGCTGGGCCCTGGTGAAAGTATTTATGGCAACTTTCAAGGGCTGACGCTCCGGCTGGCAGCAGAGGTGAGAGGCAGGAGGGGGTGCTCATTAATGGTCATTGGCTGACTGAATGAATGAATGAATGAATGAGTGAGTGAGTGAGTTGTGGTCAGCCCTATACCCCCAGCAGAGTCACTGCGCCTGAGGACAGGACCCTGCCTGCTGGCCATGTACCCAGACAGCCACAGACGGAAGACACGCTTGGCAGGCTGCACTGAGGCGGAGAAATGAGATCTGGCCCCAGCTCAGCTCTGCTGCATCCCAGGTCATCCGAGGAGGTCAGTGGCCTTCTCAGCCTCACACCCCTTCTTCCCAGTCTGGGGTGAGACCCTCACACTCCACAGCGTACCAATGGGACCCCAGGGCAAGCCTGGCTGGTTACTGGCCTACTGAGACCTGGGCTTTTACTTTATTCTCACATGCAGAGTATAGCAGGAGGCCCCCCGAAAATGTCCTCTAGTCCAGACTCCCCCACTGCAGCCAGCCTACATTCTAGAGCTGATGTGGGCCAAGACCAGGCAGGGAAGGCCACCTTCCCTGCAGGACACTGACTCCCCAGCCACTGTGCTCAGACCACCTTGTAAAGTTGGAAACCCATTGCCCTCCCAGGCTGAGCTGAGCCTTTTCCAGCTCACAGCCCAGGGGATCCCCGAGATCCCACAGAGGGGGCTGGCAGTGGCTTCTTCCAGGCAAGGCCCCCGATGCCCACCACCCACTTTGGAAGGTCTGGCTGGAGAGGTCTCTGAGGGCAGGGACCATGACAAGGTTCCCCTGGCCTCCCCCATGCTATGGCCCTGGCCTTCCTGCAGAGCCCACTGTCCTGGCAAGGAGCCACACAGGATCCCTGCACCCATGGCCCAACCACAGGCTCGGCCACCGCACACAAGGCACGAGCATCTGCTCCCTGGCCTTCCTGACAGGCAGTGGACGGCCTGGCACTGGCGGGCGGGCAGGCGGCGTGTGCAGGTTGGGGCCACCCGGGGGCAGGAGTGCAGGCCTGCAGTTGACAAGGCCTGGTTTCCTGCTCTCACTCTGGGGAGGAAGAGGAAGATGACAAACAAACCAGTGCTTGAAAAGCAGTTATCTAAACACGCACTCAGAGGCCACTTCCAAAGACTGCCCTGGGGCAGTCCAGGGTCCATGGACAACCATCCTCCCCAGAAAAGAATGACGTCAGCCAGGTGACAGCAGCAGGCAGGTACAGACGGGGTCCGCTGGGGATGGCAGATTGCCAGGGGGCCTGTTCACCTGACCTAAAGCTCAACTCAGTTTCTCAGCCATGGACCAAGGTGTCCCTTTGCCCCATGAACTTTGAGAAACAGAGGGCCCTTCTCCTTAGGGTCTGAGAGAATCCCAGGGGAAGAAGGAATGAAAGCCGGCACATCTCATCTTCTTAAAATGCAGATTCAGGCCTGTTTTTCCACGTCCATCACCAAACACAAGGTCTTTCCAAATTAGGTGCTGAGCTGAGCTCATATTCCCAAAATGCACCACCCCCCCTCCTTTTTTTTTGCTTGGGAATGCTAAAAAATAAAAAGTTATATGACATGTCTTTTTAAATAGCACACACTTTTCCGCTAATCAAGAAAAATCGAGCCTGTGTTTTGCCGAAGCGATGTGATTTCTTTCCCCCCTCATTTTATTGTGCAAAGGAATTCGAGTCAGGCGGCCACATCCAGAAGCAGGAAGGGTGTATAGAAAGTTCAAAATTAGCATTTCCCCAGACTCCCTTTCAGATGCAAGGGTGAAAACGGACTTGGTCTCAGAGCTATGTTTTCCGCCTTGGAATCTAGGGGGTTTCATTAGCACGAGTTCCTTTTTTGATGGCCTTGTTTTCCTGCAAGTTAAAAGAAGGGGGTTTGATTTGACCTTGGCAGGTCGCTGAGGGCCTGTGCCCCCCGTGGGCTCTCTCACATGTCCACTGCCCTAATCAATGTATTGGCTTCAGAAAGAACAAACAAGCCAAGCCCGTCACAGGTGATTTATAGAATCTGTGCCTGATGGGTGGCCATGATTCATGGGACTTCATTAAACCTGAACGCAGCCGCTTCCTCTGTACCCGCCACTGGGGACAGGCCACCCTCCCTCCTGGTCACCGGCCCCCTCTGAGCCCCAGACAAAAGGGCCTCTCACTTGCTTACATATTTTCCCACATGTGAGCCAGCAATTGGAAACTTCCTCCCGATAACTGTAAACCTTGGAGCTGGAATGTATGAGAAGGGGCTTCGGGTGACGTCGGCGGCCCGGGCACACCCAGGCACACAAGGCAGGCCTTTCATGAGGAGCTGCCCGGGCAGCACAGCTGAGCCTATGAGAAGTGTCTCCAAGGCCCACCTGCAGATCCAGGTAGGCCGGCTGCCACTTGGGCAGGAAGGGGCTCTGGGCAGCCCTAGGCCACAGGACAATGGTCAGGTGGCAGGAACGACAGTCAGTGTGGTTTCTGTCCCTGTGTGAGCTGCCGTCTGCATGGCTTTCGGGGGACGGGGGGTGGCTCGGTGTCACAGACTCACCTTGCTGCCAGGGCAGCCTGCTAAAATTCTCCCAGGGATACACCTGCCCATACCTGGTTACCTGGGTCACTCTGTCTTCTGCCTGGGAGAGGCGGGGAGGACGTGGGAACCCACTGGCTAAGACATCAAGCTGGAATTGTCCCACCGGTGTGCTGCAGGACGGGGGACGCTATAGGATTCTATCTCCCAGAACAGCAGCCACCAGTCATCGTGGCCTCCAAGCACTTGCAACATGGCTGGTCTGCTTCAAGATGCCCTGGAAGAACAAAATGCGCCCCAGATTTTGAAGACTTAGTAGGAAAAAGGGGACTTAAAAGACTTCACTAATAATCACAATGGCAAATGCATGTTGTCATCATATGTTGGATATATTGGGTTAAATAAAACATATTATTAAAATGTATTCCACCTGTCCTGCTCACTTTTTTTTAAAATGGGGCCACCACTTACTATGTACCCACGGAAGTTAAAAATTGTATTTTTTTTTTTGAAACAGAGTCTCGCTCTGTCGCCCAGGCTGGAGTACAACGGCGTGATCTCGGCTCATTGCAACTTCCACCTCCCGGGTTCAAGCAATTCTCCTGCCTCAGCCTCCCGAGTAGCTGGAATCACAGGTGTACACCACCATGACTGGTTAATTTTTGTATTTTCAGTAGAGAGGGGTTTCGTCGTGTTGGCCAGGCTGGTCTCAAACTCCTAACCTCAGGTGATCCCTCTGCCTCAGCCTCCCAAAGTGCTGGGATTATAAGCATGAGCCACTGAGCCCAGCCAATTTTTGTTTAATGTGATCACTAGAAAATTAAAAATTATAGATGAGGTTGACATAATCTTCCTATTGCACAGTGCTGGCCTAAGGGGAGCCAGTCCCGGGCTGGGGTCCTCATCTGTTTCCCACCCTGACAGGCCCCCGCAGGGCAGGTCTGGCTCTCCTGGGGAAACTGTCTGCCACAGGACTTGACAGGGAAGTGAAAGGCTGGCACCCGCCGAGCACTTTCGACATGTCAGGCACTGGGCTAGGTGCTTGGCCTCGACAATCTTATTTAAGTTGCATAATAATCCGGTAAGACAAGGACTGCTACTCCCCCATTTTACAGACAAGGAAATGGAGGCTTGTCGAACTGAATCAACTTGTGCAAAGTCCCAGAATCTCCACCCAGGCAGTCTTGCCTGAGCTCTTGCTTGGCCAGCAAGCCCCGCTACCCCACACACCCATGGGCCTCTTGCAACACCACCTTCCCCACACAGGGGGATGGGGGACCTGAAGTGTGTGAGGGCAGTGGAGGGCATCTTTCTGAGGGTCTCCTGCCCCCGAAGCCCAAGGAGGAATCTCCCTCATGGTTCACCGAGAAGGATTGGCCACCCTCAGTCTTGCGGGCTGAAGACTCATTTGGGAGCCACTCCAGGGTTGAGGCAGAGTCTGCTCCCAAGGGTTGGTTGTGCCCTTGCTCACGGCCCTGCACACAGTAGGTCTTCAATTAATACAGCATGAAGAAATGGTACCAGGACAGTTCTCGATGTTGGAAGTTCTTCCTTGTTTGAAGCCCAAGCCAGCCTCCTTTGAGGATGTCATTCAGATTATTACTTTGCTTGGGGTGCGGTCCCAGGCACAGCTCTGGGCATGGGTGCAGGGTTCACACTGGACACACCAGATTCGGACCCTTCCAGAGCCCCTTCCCTGTTGGAGGGGGCAGACAAGGGCAGACAAGCGATGGTGCACAGTGGGGCAGCAGTGACCCCCAGACTTAAGAAGAGGACCAGGACATTTTTTGGGTTTCTGGTCAATTAAATAGAACCCAAAGCAGAGTCATGTTCTAAGCATCTATGTTTAACAAATCTAAACTTTTAATGCACACCCTCTCTGCTGAAAGAACACAATCCCATCGAAGTATTTTTGCCTGATGATGGGAGGGAGTAGAATTTTCGTGGCAACATTACATCACTTTAGACCAAAGAGACGGTCTCTGGGAAGACAGAGCTGGTTCTGCACGTACCTCCTCTCCACAGTCACGGACACTGAGGTGCACAGCGGTCGGCGCTCAGGATCACCGGGCAGCCGTACATGTCCTAGGCAGCGGGAGCCCCAGCAGTGCCAGCTCCCACACCGTCTGGCAACCTCAGGTCCTCGGTGACAGGGAGCCTCTGCCAAGACAGTCCGAAAAAACGGAAGGGGCCCTGCTCCTCTTTGTGGGGTCACCAAGAGCTTCAGAGAAATTTGCCAAGCACCAGCTTCCTGATCACGTTTCACATTTGACCAAAAGATGTTCCTCTGCAGCCTCCCTCCCTTGGTCCCCAAATTGGCAGCACTCTCTGGAAGCTAGATGCAAAGGATGTGTTTCGTCGAGGAAAAAAGATATGTTTCCTTTGGGATAGAAGGACACACACACACACACACACACACACACACACACACACACGTGTTTATGCACATGCAGCTATGTCTGCCTCTCTCTGTGGACATGTATAGAGATTTGGTTGTTTACGCATAAAATATTCCTGCATGGATACCCAGGAAACTGGTAACGTCAGTTGCCTTTAAGGAGGAAAACTAGGGGTCTGGGAGTCTGGAGTAGGAGAATTTTTTAACCATGTTTTATATTTTTAAATTGTTCTACTCTGAGAAAATTTGAAAGTGTATAAAAAGCAAAGCTCTGAGCCCTTTGTCTCCAACCCCGGGGCCCCCCTTGCCTGAAGTTCTGCCATGAAGATGAATCTCTGCCTGTGCCTGGTTCCCTCGGGGCCCTACTGAGGGGTGAGCAGAGGACACCACCCTGAGGGGCCACCCATTGTCTCCCAACCTCAGTTCTCAGGACTCCCGTCCCCACGGGCCCTCCAGGCTCTGGGCTGGGTGAAGCCGGACCTGCCGCACGGCCGATGCCGGCCTTTGTGGAGCCAGCCCTGGAATCTCAAAAATGTCCTGTGGTCAGGCCTGAGCTTTGTTAGTGACTCAGCAGAAAGCACCCAGCCCTGGCCCCGTGGCAGGCAGGCCAGCCCCAACCTGGGGTGCAGCCTCAGGCCTCCAGTGTCCAGAGCCCAGGGCTGTGGGGCTGTGGGCCCAGTGGGTGAGTGGCCACTGCCCAGACCCTCTGTCTCGGCGAGGTATCAAAGGCTGGCAGAGTTGGCTGCTGGGGTAGGCCCTGGATAGGGTCAGAGCCCCAGCTGCGGGCTGAACTGTGTCCTGACCTGCTGGCTGAACTCCAAGGCCTCAGTTTCTCCATTCACAGGAGAAGGACAACTGCATGTAAGCAGAAGCCTGACTTTAGAAATGCAGCTGTTCTGTGATGCAGGTGGCGTGCTTGTCGAGGGTAAAAGCACAGGAGGCCGACAGGCAGCCTCCATGCCCTGGAGCCCCAGTTTCTCCTCCATGAAATGAGGCTAATAAGACTTCCTCCAGGCCAGGAACTGTGACTCATGCCTGTAATCCCAGCACTTTGGGAGGCCAAGGCAGGTATATCACTTGAGGTCAGGAGTTCGAGACCAGCCTGGCCAACATGGTAAAACCCCGTCTCTACTAAAAATGCAAAAATTAGCCAAACATGGTGGAAGGCACCTGTAATCCCAGCTACTCAGGAGGCTGAGAGAGAAGAATCGCTAGAGCCCAGGAGGCAGAGGTTGCAGTGAGCCGAGATTGTGGCAGTGCACTCCAGCCTGGGTGACAGAGTGAGACTCTGTCTCAAAAAATAAAACAAACAAACAAACAAAACTCCTTCCAGTATCCGTGCTTGGGTGATTAAATGAGACAGTGCAGAGTCTTTAAGACATCAGCTGCTGCCAGCACCTTGAGGCTGCTGAATGCCACCTGTCCCATCACTGATACGATGCTTCCACTCTGCTTATTTTCTTAAATAAATGTATTTTTACTGGCTACTTGATAGCACTGCCATATGTGGTGGATCAACGTCACTTGCCATAAATAGATTACACACTAAAAGTCACCCTTCACAATAGTGCTGAAGCTCAGCCATCTGAGTCCCACCCAAAACCAGCTCACGCAGCCCCAGATTTGGGGACGCTGAGATGAAGACATAAGTAACAAACTTTGTATGCAATGACGGTAGAAGGGCAGGCAGAGGGGACACGGTTTGCTCATTCAATTCTGCAAGCTTGTTGGCTGCCTTTCTTTCTTTCTTTCTTTTTCTTTCTTTCTTTCTTTCTTTCTTTCTTTCTTTCTTTCTTTCTTT
>NC_045446.1:5010654-5015954 GCF_002776525.5 Piliocolobus tephrosceles | reverse complement strand
TTTCTTTCTTTCTTTCTTTCTTTCTTTCTTTCTTTCTTTCTTTCTTTTCTTTCTTTTCTCTTTCTTTCTTTCTTTCCTTCTTTCCTTCCTTTCCTTCTTTCCTTCCTTCTTTCCTTTCCTTCCTTCTCTTCTTCTTTTCCTTTCTCTCTCTCTTTCTTTCTGTCTTTCTCTTTCTTTCTTTCTTTCTTTCTTTCTTTCTTTCTTTCTTTCTTTCTTTCTCTCTCTCTCTTTCTTTCTTTCTTTTCTTTCTCCTTCCTTCCTTCCTTCCTTCTTTCTTTCCTTCCTTCCTTCTTTCTTTCTTTCCTTCTTTCTTTCTTTCCTTTCTTTCTTTTGAGTCTTGCTCTGTCACCCAGGCTGGAGTGCAGTGGCGTGATCTCGGCTGACCCCAGCCGCCGCCTCCTGGTTCAAGCGATTCTCCTGCCTCAGCCTCTGGAGTAGTTGGGACTACAGGCGTGCACCACCACACCCACTTATTTTTTTTGTATTTTTAGTAGAAATGCCCCACAATGAGATACCATCTCACATCAGTTAGAATGGCGATCATTAAATAATCAGGAAACAACAGGTGCTGGAGAGGATGTGGAGAAATAGGAACACTTTTACACTGTTGGTGGGACTGTAAACTAGTTCAACCATTGTGGAAGACAGTGTGGCAATTCCTCAAGGATCTAGAACTAGAAATACCATTTGACCCAGTGATCCCATTACTGGGTATATACCCAAAGGATTATAAATCATGCTGCTATAAAGACACATGCACATGTATGTTTATTGTGGCACTATTCACAATAGCAAAGACTTGGAACCAACCCAAATGTCCATCAATGACAGACTGGATTAAGAAAATGTGGCACATATACACCATGGAATACTATGCAGCCATCAAAAAGGATGAGTTCATGTCCTTTTGCAGGGACACGGATGCAGCTGGAAACCGTCATTCTGAGCAAACTATCGCAAGGACAGAAAACCAAACACTGCACGTTCTTACTCATAGGTGGAAATCGAACAATGAGATCACTTGGACACAGGAAGGGGAACATCACACACTGTGGCCTGTTGTGGGGTGGGGGGAGGGAGGATAGCATTCGGAGATACACCTAATGTAAATGACGAGTTAATGGGTGCAGCACACCAACATGGCACATGTATACATATGTAACAAACCTGCACGTTGTGCACATGTACCCTAGCACTTAAAGTTAAAAAAAAAAAAAAAAGAAAGAAAGAAATGGGGTTTTGCCATATTGTCCAGGCTGGTCTCGAACTCCTAAGCTCAGTGATTTGCCTATCTCAGCCTCCCAAAGTGCTAGGATTACAGGCGTGAGCCACTGCGCCTGGCCTGCCTTTCTTATTAGGTAATTTGTAAAATTCCAGTTAAAATCAGCAAAGGCAAGAGAGAGGTGTTACACACCTTCACGTTAACAAAATTGTTTTGAAATGAGAAAAGCAGGTGCCGGGGAGGATGTGATGAAGCCCACGCTCACGCAGGCACCAGCAGGTTCACGCGTGTGAAGCACGCATGTGCCCAGGAAGGGCTGGTTAGCATGATTATCATATCCAGTTGGTGGTAACTGTAAACTGGAACAGGACAGAGGGAAAACAATACAGAAATAACAACTACTGACCCAGGGCCATGAACGGGTACGCAGCTCCAAAGCTCATGATTCTAGGCCTAAACACCGATCCCAAGGAAACAGCCTCCCCGCCGCGTGCAATGAGACCTCTGCTGAGACAGACCTGCTGATGGTCATCGTCCACGTCCTGTTATTTCAATGCTCGTCCTTGCTCACCCCGCCCCAGCCCACCGAAACTTCCGCATTTCCCCACCGGTCAAGCTCTTGTGTTGGGGGCTTTGTGCTTTCTTGAAGCAACTTCCCCAACCCCAGGTTTTCCCTCCACCCGTGCT
This sequence comes from Piliocolobus tephrosceles, assembly GCF_002776525.5. Lineage (NCBI taxonomy): Eukaryota > Metazoa > Chordata > Mammalia > Primates > Cercopithecidae > Piliocolobus > Piliocolobus tephrosceles. Next base: position 5,014,045 of record NC_045446.1, on the reverse strand, counting down.
CAGACCGCCCCCCTCAGGAAGGTCAGAGCTGACCCTGGTGTCCACAGAGGCACCTGCCCAACACCCCCGCACTCCTTTGCCTGTATGTTTTTCTCCAGAGCACTTATGCCCACCCAACATGGTCCATCTCATGGTTAGTTACTGTTGATTTGGTTTATTGTTCTGTAGTCCCTCAACTACAGAATGCCAGCTCCTGAGGATGGGGACTTGTTCACTGCTGCATCCTCAGCACCCAAAGGAGAATCTGGCAGGCAGGAAATGCTCGGTGGATGTTTGTTGAATGAAAAAATGATGCTGACAGTGGAGACCGTCCAAACGTCCGAGCCAGTTAGCGTGCAGACACTCAACCCACCATGTGGAAACATGGGAACCCACTGAGAGGGAAATCCAGAAGTGGACACACACCTGTGACGATGAATTAAATCCATGTGAATGTGTTCACAGACTTTGCAAGGAGCACAGACACAGCGCGCAAGAGGACAGAGGACACGTTCTCCCTTCCTGCCACTGAGATCTGAGCAGCCCAGGATGAAACTAGCCATTTGGCAAGACCATACAAGAAAATCAAACGGCCCATGCACTGCTTTGGTCTGCGCCCTTGCTGGCAGGAGGGTGGGGACTGGCCAGGCCTGGCTCTGGTCAGCCACCGCGTTGGCATGACCCTGCCAGTGGCTTGTCATTTGTCTCTCTGTCCTGGGTCTCTCGGTGGTGTGGCAGTCCTCGGCTGGATAGCACCCAAAGTCCTTTTCATTTCCAACAAGGTTCAACAGGGTAGGTAGCTTCCTTTGAGTTGAGTTGCCCGGCCAGGGCAAGGCTGGTGCGGGCCCAGCCAGGTCCCATCTGTGAGTTAGAAGCAGGCAGGAGGGTGAAATTCCTGGTCCAGCCCTGGGGTGAGTCTCCTTACGGAGGCACTGAATGGAGCAAGGCATGAGAATTGTAATACAATGGTCAGGATCCTTCTGGGGGGACTGCTGTAAACACCTGCTTGGCATCTAAAGCAGACTGTGGGTCTCCGGTGAACAGAAGGCATGCCTCTCGCTCTGCCTAGAGCATGTGCAAACTTCAGGATCTCCACAGTGACACTAGGGACAGGGATCTTTGGAATAGTATTAGGAGACCTGAAAAAAATAACATGTGGGTGTCAGACACACGCCGGGGTTCAGTGGATCATTACATAATCATTATCATCATTTTTATCATCGTTATCTCCATCCTGGCAACACTGGATGCTCTTATTATTAATATTATTTTGCATTGAGTATTAATTATTAATATTATTAACTGACTAATATTAATTATGTTAACATTGTTATGCATTAATATTGTTAATATTCATATTTATTATTAATATTTTGCACTGACAAATGATAATTGTATATTAATATTATTTTGCATTGACAAACATGGATTGTATGTTAATATTATTTTGCATTGGCAAGTAGTAATTGTATATTAATATTATTTTGCACTGACAAATGGTAATTGTATATTTAGGTGATGCTTTGATATCTCCTGTGAGCAAGGAGATGGATATGTTAATAGCTTGATTGAAACATTCCCTGTTGTATGTGTTTATCAAAACATTACACTGCACCCCACTGGACCCTTGAATCTCATCATCTGATGGTGGGCTTTGGGCCCACAGAGAAGAGTGGGGTGGCTGCTTCTGAGAGCCTATCTTCTGATGATTGTAGGGGGGATTCTCCTAGCAGCTCTCTTTCCCATTCTTAGAATATGTCTGAGTTCTGAGAGCAATGTGGCAAGGCTGAGGAGAATCCTTTGAGGGCCCAACTGTCCTGACTTCAAGATCCTGGCACCTCCTTGGAGTTGACTTAAGTACACACAAAGATCTGTGCACAGATGTGTGTAGAGGCTGTATTCTTAATCACCCCAGACTAGAAACAACCCAAATGTCTTTCAACTGAAAAACTATGAACAAACGGTGGTACATCCATTCAATGGAATACTACTGAGCCATGAAAAAGAACAAGCCAAATGGATGGTCCAAAATGCATCATGCTGAGAAGCTGACTCAAAGGCTGCATGCTGTATTATTCCATTTATATGATGCTCTGGAAAAGGCAAGACTGTAGGGGCAGGAAACAGTTTCCATGTTTCCATGGAGCTGGGGGAGGGGGAGCAGCGTGAGGAGTTTTTTGTGGTAATGAGGCTGTCCTTGATCTCAACTGTGGCAATGGGTACACAGCCGTGTTTGTCAAACTCACATAACTGTACACTTTAAAAGGGTGAATTTTATTGTATGTAAATCTTACTCTAAGAAAAGTGTTTAAAATAACAACATCATATGAATTTACTGACAAAAAAAAAAAAAAAAGGTCCACGTAAAAGCGTTTGTCTTTGTCTTAGAATTTTGGTTGCAAGTGACAGAAGTCCTAACCCTTCTGCAAAACTGGGAACATGCTGGCTCATGTGACAAGAGAACCCAGCTGTAGACTTCAGGCACCACACGACTGAGAAGGTGACAATGATGGCATCAGAACACCATCTCTACGCATCTGCTGTCTCTATGCTGGCTTCACTTTCAGGCCAAAGCGAGGGACTTCTGTGATTCTGATGGGAAGGGAGTCTACGTTCTGACCACTCCGGCCAAAATCCCAGGTACAACTCTCATTGGTACAGCTTGGGTCATGTGGCCATCCCTGGGCCAATCAGAGGGAAGAATATTTTTTCCTGTTAGAAAGGAATGAGCTCACAAGTCATGGGAAGACTCACAGGAAGCTTAAATGCATATTGCTGGATAGAAGAACCCATCCGAAAAGGTGACTTTCTCTATGATTCAAACTACGTGACTTTCTGGAAAAGGCAAAACTATGGAGATGGTGAAAAGGTCAGTGGTGGTCAGTGGTTGCCAGGGGTTAGCGGAGAGGGAGGGATGGACAGGTGGAGCACAGGATGTTTAGGGCAGTGAAACTGTTCTGTAGGATACTGGCAAGGTGGGCGCATGTCCCCGTACCATTTGTCAGATTTCATGGAACGTACCCCACCAAGTGTGAGCCCTCAGGTAAGCTAGGAGCCTTAGTCTCATAATAAAGTAATCCCAGGGGCTCCTCAGTTGGGACAAAGGAGTTGATCAGCGTGGCCAGAGGGACGCCTGGTACCTGACACCCGGCAGCAAGGTGAGATGTTAGTAACAGGGGAAACCGCGGGTAGCGGGCGGAGTGGAAACTCTCTGCACTTCTCAAATTTTTTGTAAACCTAAAACTGCCAGAAAAAAATAAAGTTAAAATTAACTTTAAAAACAAGACGAAGAAGTGGGAGGGATGTTGGACAGGCAAGGGGCAAAGGGTCAGCACAAGCGCACGTGGGTGCCTGTGTGGGTGCGCGTGGGTGCGCGTGGGTGGGTGCGCGTGGGTGCCTGTGGTGGGTGCGC
>NC_045446.1:4994835-5010644 GCF_002776525.5 Piliocolobus tephrosceles | reverse complement strand
CGTGGGTGCCTGTGGTGGGTGCGCGTGGGTGCGCATGGGTGCTTGTGGTGGGTGCGCGTGGGTGCGCGTGGGTGCCTGCAGTGGGTGCGCATGGGTGCGCGTGGGTACCTGTGGTGGGTGCGCCTGGGTGCACATGGGTGACTGTGGTGGGTGCGCATGGGTGCGTGTGGGTGCGCATGGGTGCCTGTGGTGGGTGCATGTGGGTGTGTGTGGGTGCCTGGGGTGGGTGCATATGGGTGTGTGTGGTTGCCTGTGGTGGGTGCGCGTGCGTGTGGGTGCACGTGGGTGCCTGTGGTAGGTGCACGTGGGTGAGCATGGGTGCACGGGGGTGCGTGTGGGAAGGCAGCACTGAGCACGTGTGCACTTCACACCTGTGAACCTGCTGACACTTGTGTGAGTGCCAGCTTTGCCACATCCTCCCCAGAACCCTCTTTTGTCTTTTTAAAACCCATTTCGTTAACGTCAAAGTGCATAACAACTCCTTGCCTTTGATGATTTTTTTTTTTTTTTTTTTTTTTTAAGACAGTCTCACTCCATCACCCAAGCTGGAGTGCAGCGGTGCGATCTCAGTTCACTGCAACCTCCACCTCCCGGGTTCAAGTGATTCTCCTGCCTCAGTCTCCCAAGTAGCTGGGACTATATGCATGTGCCACCATGCCTGGCTAATTTCTGTATTTTTAGTAGAGACGGGATTTCGCCAAGTTGGCTAGGCTGGTCTTGAACTCTTGACCTCAGGTGATCCACCCTCCTCGGCCTCCCGAAGTGCTGGGATTATAGGTGTGAGCCACCGCACCTTGCTGCCTTTGCTGATTTTAACTGGATTTTTTTTTTAAAAATTATCTAATAAGAAAGGCAGCTGTCAGTAAACCCTAACACCAAGTTTGCAGGATTGAATTAGTGCATAACTACACTCGTGTAAACGCACACACAGCAAGGCACACGTGTGTCAGAAGAAGAATGGAAGGGCACATGCTAATCCTCGTGAGGGTTATTAGTGGCTGAGGTTTTATTATTGCAGGTGATTTTTTTCCCCTTTGGGCTTGCTTATCTCTTCTTTCTAAGGTGTGCCTACTGAACACATATTACCCGTGTAACTGAAATAAATAAATAAATAAATAAATAGTGAGCCGCATGCAAGGGAAGGAGTGAGTTCGGGTGTTCCCTTCTGTTCTGGATGTCTGGAATCAGGCCGAACCCAGGGTCGCCGCTAATGATTGAGGGGAGATTGGGGATGCATCGAGGTAAAAGACGATTTGTTATTTTTGTAATAAGTGTAAACAAAATGTTTTTAACGTGCCTTTTTTCTTACCCCTGCTAAGGTACAATGAGTGCCTCGGTTTGGGGCCAGCAGAGGGGAGAAGAAGCCAGAGATGCTGAGAAAGAACTTTCTTTTCCCGTTTCAGAGAAAAGGATTTCTGCTTTCAAATCCGCTGTTTCCTGAGGCTGGGTGCTGAGTTCAGCTGCCCCTGGAGGAGCAGCAGCTCTGGGCTGCTGGCAGGGCCGCATCCTCTTCAGTCTGGACACATTCCCTGCAGCCAGGGGAAGCGGCCCATGCCGGCTGTCCTGGGATGCAACAGCGGACCCGCATGCTGGAATTTGACCCTTTTCCTGCCTGACACCCAGCAAAATAAACCCCAGGGAAGGGATCAATGCCTGCAACCGGAATCCAGAAGAAAGAAGAGTGACAGATAAGCCCGGGGTCACAGGCCAGTGAGGTCAGGACCTCCCAGGGACGGACACACAGCCCAAGGTTTGGGTGTGAGATTTCGGAGCCCCAGGTAATAAAACTAAAACGGCTAAGGTGCCTGGCAGCTCAGTGCCTCACAGTGCTAGCTGGGGCAAGGATGGAAATTCACCTGAGTTCGCTGTGGTGGCTACTGGCTGAATCATGTCCTCCCAAAATTCATATGTTGGAGCGTACCTCGGGATGTGGTACCCCAGGATACCTCAGTACCTCGGGATGTGGCGTTGTTTGGAGAAAGAGTTGTTAGAGAGGTAATTTAGTTAAAATCAGGCCATGAGGGTGGGCCCGAATCCAATCTAATTGGCATCCTTCTGAAAAGGGGAAATTTGGACACAGAGAGAGAGAAAAACAGGGAGGGCACCCTGGAAACAGGAAGGCAGCCACCTCCAAGCCAAGAAGGCCCTGGAGCAGACCCCATCTCAGAGCTCCAGCAGGAACCAACCCTGTCCAACCTTCGTGTTGAACTTCTGGCCTCCAGAGCTGTGACACGATCTACTTCTGTGGTTTAAGCCATGTAGCCTGTGGCGCTTGGCACTAGAGCAGCCCCAGGAAACCCAATGCAGTGGCCAAAATAGAGAGGGCAGATGGCTTGCTAACGTCACACAGCACACTGTCAAGAGCGGGGTCTTCAACTCACCACCTAGGGACCCAGTAGTCAGGCGTAAGGTGGAACGCCCTTCCAATATGGCTAGAGCCAGGCTGTCTGGGCCCAATTCCCAGCTTTTTATGTATTACTTAACCTCTCTGTGCCTCAGTTTACCAAGCTATAAAATGGGCATAATGACAGCACCTGCCTGGTGATGCTCTTGGAAGGATGAAAGGAGGAGATGGTGTGGGCATCTAGACGGCACCAGGCATCACCCTGAGAGCTGACCATGCGGGGAATGCTCCATCCTCACACCAGCCAGGTGTTGCCACCCCTCTCTTGCTGATGGAGACCAGGAGGGTCAGGGCAGAAGGCCGTGCCCAAGGTCTCACAGCCAGGAGCCTGCCTCCCACTGGTCCCTGTGTGGCCAGTGCTGCCCTGGGGGCTGCTGCTGTGCACTGGAGGGGTAGCTGTGCAGAGGAGCCAGAGGGGATGGTGTCGAGGACAGAGCTTGCGGCTCTGCACCTGGCTCCCAGAGGAATGGGTCTCGGAGCTGCTCTGCACAGACCCTAACCTTGAGGAGAGGGAGAAGCACCACTCTCTGCTCCACTCACTCAGGTGAGCACTCAAAGTGTCATATGTAACCAGGAGCACTAGTTGCTGTGGCGGTTTCAGAGGTGAGTCCAATGTGGACCCTCGCCCTGAGATGGACACAGTTTGATGGAAGATGCCAGACTCACACATTCACTCACTCACTCATTCCCTCAAGTATTCATTCTGCAAAGCTGCACTTATTACCTACCTGAAGCCAGGACTCAGTCTCAGCCAAGGAGAGCGTGGGTGGGAGGAGCCTCAGACGCTCTCCAGCATCCCTGCCCCCAGGTGTCTACACACCTGCGTACTCCCCGACCTGGAGCGTGGTGGGGCTGTGAAGAGGGTGGATGTGCTCTCATGATGAGGTTACTTTGCATGGCAAAGGTGGCCGGACGTCTGCAGGTGTGATTAAGGTGCAACCGGCTGACCTTGAGTTAATCAAAATGACGATTATCCTGGGTGGGCCCAAGCTAATCAGGTGAGCCCTTTCAAAATGGCCTTGAAATCAGAGACTCTCCTGCGGGATTTGGAGATCCAGCCCCATGAGGAACCGGGGCCAGGAAATGCAATCTTCCACAACCTCGAGAGCTTGGAAGAGGGTCCCAGACCTCAGACGAGACCCCAGCTCCAGTTGGCACCTTGACTGCAGCCCCATGAGACAGAAGGCCCAGCTATGCCATGTCCTGACTCCCGACCTGCCCAAACTTTAAGACAACAGATAAATGCCATTTTAAGCTTTTCAACTGGTGACCATTTGTTATGCGGCAATAGAAAACCTACACGGAGGGTACATTTCCTGAGCCAGGCACAGATTCTGTGGTTGAGAAGCTGGGGAGTGGAGGGGGAGAGAGATGCTTCATGTGTTCGTTCACACCCACCTCACCGCTCAGCCGGCACACGAGCCGAGCTTCCCCTGTGTGCTGGGCATAGCACCCGCCCTGCAGGAGCTCAGCGTGTGGGTGGCCGGAGTCCTAAGGACCGACGTGGGGGCCACTGGAGCTGGCACGAGGTGGCATGGGGAGAGGGGATTTCAGAAACACCAGGTGCACCCTGCTGTAGCTGCAGACCCTCAGCTAGGTCTGGGACGGTCATTCTGAACTGGCTACCAGGGTGCTGGGCACGGGATAGCTGTGACCTGGCCAACTGCCCCTGGTCCACTTGAGTGTGTGTGCCAGACATCCACTCTCCCACCTAGGCTCTTTCCAGGCTTTCGATGCACCCCTCAAACCATCCCAAGTCCCAGCCCCCCACCGTGGGTTGGATCTGCCTGTCTATTCCCTCAGATGGTCCCCCACGTGACTGGTCAGGTGAGTGCCCAGGGCCTTGCTATGCTGTCCCGAGACCATCCAAGGGGCCGCCCGCCCACGCCCCTTGGACAGCATGCAGCCTGGAGGTATTGCCCTGGACTCCTCCGCGTTTAAACATGACCCCTGACCCTGCCCGCTGCACGGAACACACGGAGCGCTTCAGGGAACGGGGCCACAGCCCAGGCCCTGCCGCCTCCTACCTGCACAGACGCCTCATGCTGCGTGGGGTTCCCAGAGCTGAGGCAGCCAAGGGTCAGCCCCAGCACTGCCAGCGTCGGGGGCTGCTTGGAGCCTGACATCTTCCACCCCTCCGCACCGGGCCCTTCACACTCGGCTGGGAGCTTCCCCCAGCGATGCCACACTGATCCTGCCCACCACCTCAAATCCGGCCCGCTCACTAGACCCACTTCACAGGAAAAGAAACCGAGGCTCAGCCTGAAGATGCCGCTTGCCCTGGGACGCTTGGAGAAACAGAAGGAGAGGCCAACGGCTGAACCAACGGTGACCCCAGGCCTTTGCTTACCCAAGCACCTGCTTATGGGCATTTGGGTGGTTTCCAGCTTGGGACTGTGACAAATAAAGCCGCTGGGAACCTTCGTGTAGGAGATCTGGGGAGGCTGTGCACTTTAATCTCCCTTTGGAGAATACCCAGGAGTGGAACGGCTGAGTCACACAGAGATGGATGTTTAGCTTCGGAAGAATCTGCAGAAGAGGTTTCCAAAGAGCTGGTACCCGTGGTGTGGGAGGGGTCCAGCGGCCCCCTGTCTGCGCTGGCGCTGAGTCAGTCATTCTTATTTCAACGTCCTACCAGGCGGGTACTGGGTCACACTCCCTGGGGTTCATCGGGGACTCGAGTGACCTGGGCTAGGCCACTTGATGTCCCAGAACTCACTGCAGTTCTGTTCTTCCTTGTCTTTTTTTTAAGTCTTTTTCTCCTTGTATTCCATTTTGGAGAATTGCTATGACTGTGTTGTCAAGTTCGTTATTCCTCTTTTTTCTTTTACACTGTCTCATCTGCTGTTAGTCTCTTGTATCACATTGTTTTTAATCTTGGATGCTGCAGATTTTCCCGCGAGCAGCTCAGTGTGTGTTTCCTTCTCACTTCCCAGCCTTTCTCACCTGGGCAGGTGCAGCGCTGGCCTCTGGCCTGGCCGTCTGCCTCCACTCACAGCCCCTCCACTCTGTGCCCGCCATGCCCCATGGCTGTGTGCTTTTTTCTAGCCATGTGGAAATTCCTCTGTTGGCTCCCTTTGCATTTCGAAGAAAATTCCTCTCATGGTCTACAGAGTTTTCACAGCTGGGCCTCCACGCGCTCCTTCCTCCCCAAACCCCTCAATGCCCCACGTCCTGACCCCTGGCACACTGAGCCTCTTTTCCTCCCTAAAGCACATCCCACTGAGTCCTCCCACCTTTGAGCTACACTCATGTCTCTGTTGGGAATCACACACACATTCACACATGCACACACTCACACACATGTATGCAGGCACACACATGCACACACACACGTACGCAGGCACAGAAACATCCCCTAAACCTGTCTGCACACAGACACACTCAGATAGACACGTGCACATGCACATATGTGCACACAGACACACAGACACACACAGGTACATTCACACACAAAGCACACACGGACATGTGTGCACACAGAGATACACATGCCTACACATACATGTACACAGATGAGCGTGCATGTGCACATATGCATACGTGTGTGTGCAGGCCCTACATGGCCAACTCCTCTTCCAGGAGACCCTTGACAACTTTTGTAATTGTATTATTCGCTTGTCTGATGAACCTGGATATTTTTTCTTTCCTCCCCACCAGAATCCAGTCTTCTTGAGAGCAGGGCCTAGCACATAGCAGGTGACCAGCGAATGAATGAATGAATGAATGAATGTGCGGATGGATGGAGGGACAAGCAGGTAAATAGGCTACACCTGCTCTGTTCAAAGGGGTATGGCTTTGAACCCTGGCCCTTCTGCCCCCACACCATGGCCTCCAGCATGTCATTTAACCTCCTGGCCCCCTGCTTCTGGATGGTAGGATAACTGGATCTCACATGGCCCACGGTGAACGGTTGAGCTGATTCCCTCTCTTTCCCACTGGGCTGCGTGTCCCCTGTCCTGTGGGTCTTGCCCAGACGCCCTCGCCTCACAGTGTCTAGCCCACCGTAGCTGCCCAGCAAGGATTTTGCTGAAAGGATGGCCATCCTGGGGCTGAGGTCCCAGCAACAGCAGCCCTGCCTGTCCAGCTCTGGCTCTCCTTCTCCCCAGCACCTTCTCTCTCATCACTGCCGCTTCCATTTTGCCCTCACTCTCTGCAAAACACCTGCAAGCCCGGGTCTCTTGGGCCCAGGACGTGGGGCCCAGGGAAATGGCTGCTCCACGTGCCCTGAGAAGTCAGAAGGCAGGTGGCCAGGTCTAGGGTGTGGCCTGGAGGAACCCGAGCTGCTGGAGACTGGCACGTGCTCACTGCTAGTGACTGGGAAAGCTGTGTGAGCAGGGGCCTTTGCTTTATGGTGATGTGACCTCGGTGCGATGGTGGTCCCTGGAGAACTCCATTGTGCTTCTCAGCGGGCTCCCGGGAGGGACAGGGCCCTGTGCTCTCCTTCCAGAGTGAGGCTTGTCCACTTACCTTATGGTGCTAGGAACTGCCTGGAATGGGGGCTTTAGGGTCAGGAAGGGGGCTGTAGGGAGGGAGTGTGGGGCCCTGAACAGGACTGCTCTGCTCTGCTGCTCACATCCTGGGAACTCCATGCTTCCATTTTCTCTCCTGTCAAATGGGTGGCAAAGCCACACCCCTTTGAACAGAATAGCTGCCTGGTCTTCAACTGGTGTGGAACCCAGCAAGTGTTAGCCCTTTCCCAGAAGAATAAAGCAAGAACAGTTTTACTCTTAGCTGATCACAGACACCAAGTCCAAAGGCTGGGATCTACGTGCTGGGATGTCTCCCGTCATGCCCACCCAAGAGGGAGCCAGCCCCTTGTACTGCAGTGTGGGGGGGTCTTCACACTCTCACTCTCTCATCAGTCTTTTCCACCCTCTGCCTACCTGGGGACACGAGGCTCTGGGGCTCAGACGGTAACGAGGGGCTCCACCCTGGGGCTGGGGGAAGCTGTTTCTCCCCGCACGTCCCTGGAGGTGCCCTGGGTCTCCTCTTCTCCCTGGCGGAGTAGCTTCCACCCAAACCCTGACTCTTATGACTAGAGACGCCATTCATGTCATCTCTCTGAAGTCCCATCTGTGTCACCAGGTTTGTCTCTATGGACCAGGGTGCTGATGGGTGAGGCTGTGGATCTGCAGAGACAGGACACACAGGTCTGTGGATGAATTCCTGATCGTGGATAGGGACAGGGAGAAGCAAGGAGATTGTAGAGGTTTCTGGATGGAGCTAGTGGAGGGGCGGCAGTGGGGTTTACTGAGATGGGGAAGATGGGGGTTGAGTTGCCTGGGAAAGGATTGGACACCCGCTTGGACACATTCTGCTTGACATATCTGGGAGACCCCAAAGGGAGATGTCAAGTGGATGGCCGGATATGTGGGTCCAGAGTTCAGAGAAGAGGTCATGGCTGGAGAGACAAATTTGGAAGTCATTGGCATAAGGATATTTCAATCCATGGGAACCGATGAGGTCACCCAGGGAGAAGAAGGGTAGAAAGAGAAGAAACCAAGGAACCCCCAAATCCCACGGGACCAGAAGTCCCAGGCGATCAGGGATCGTAATGTTCCACGCATCGCTGCACTTCAGCCCCAGAGGCATGCCCCCCTCAACAGGCACCCACCAAATCCTTGCTGACTGCAGGAGCAATGATGTCTGGGGGTCTCCAGGAGACCAGCAACTGGGGCAGCAAGAAAAGCGGGGAGTGGAGAACTGGAGATGCTGGGAGAAGAGAGTGCTGGGAGGATAGAGTGGCCTCCTGGAGGGGAGGGGAGCATGGGACTTAGGATGAGGGCTGGGGTGACTCCGGGGGATGGTCGGTCTCTGATGGAACCACCTGCATAGGTTTGTGGGCCAAGGCCAGGAAGTCCTTGGGGAAGGGGGAGAGGCAGGGTATGATCACAAGGGAGAAGCAGCAGTATGAGACCTGAGACGGGGCCGAGAGTTGACACACTGGGAGACTGAGGCCTGGGGAGGGGACATGGCTGCCCAGGCCACATTGCCAGTGAGAGGAGCCAAGTCTGGCACCCGGGCAGCTGAGGCCAAAGCGCAGAGGCTCAACCTCCAGGACATCTGCAGAACTGTGAGGATCTGCTGCGGCTTTCGGGAGTTTTCTTTCTTTTTCTCTATTTGTAAAATTAAAATTAAATGCTCAAATCAGCTAGGGAAGCTGGAGCACTGGTCCCAACCCCGACAGGACCCACGTCTCCCTATGCCCGGCCCTACCCCAGCCCAGGCAGGGCCCTCTGGATTTCCAGGGCCCGGCCCTTCCCTGCTCTGGCTTAGACGTCCAGGCCGCAGGCCCTGGGGAGAGAGGGCCCAGGACTGAATTCCTAGGGCCGGATGGTGCAGGGTGGGAAGACCCACCTCCTGGGAGGTCGCTGGTTCATGAATTTGAAGGATCTTCCTTTGAATTTTCAAGAGGTGACACCTGAGACCTGCCAGAAAAAGACCAAAGCTGCCTGGGAAACCCAAGGCCAGACAAAGGCAAAGGCAGGAGGCTGGTCCGGGCTCAGGAGCAGGCAAAGCTGGGAGGCTTCAGGAAGGGGGGGCAGGCCAGGCCCACGTGCTCTCAGCTATCCTGGAGGCCTAAACTTATGGGCCCCCAGGGCCCAAATGCACCCTTCACAGCACTCCCTAAAGAAAGAGGCAGGGAGCAAGGGGCAGGCCCTACCCCAAAAGCCAGGACGTGGAGCCTGCTTGTTCCCTCCAGGTTTGGTGCAGGGCTCCCAGCATTGAACTGAGGAGGGGACCATACCTCATCCAGGGGAATAGATGAGGTCACCCAGGGAGAAGAAGGAGAGAGAGAAAAGAGAAGAAACAAAGGACACCCAAATCCCAAGGATCAGAAGCCCCAGGCCATCAGGTGCTAGAAGCCCCACACTGAACTTGCCGGGGAGGCTTCCAAGTGGGTGCCACGAAAGGCCAGAGACCTACCCAGGCAGAGGTTTGCATCCTATGACCATGCCCTCGCCTGGGAACTCAAGGGGAATGTGGGCATCGGACTGCCCCAGGCAGTTGGACTGCTGCTGTGTGACCATGGGCGGCTCACAGCCCTCTCTGAGCCTGGGCATCTAGGAGCAAAGTCCCTTGGAGTGAGTGCTCAGCACCTAGCAAGGACACGCTCCCTTAAAGAGTTGCCCATATCCTTACCCTGGGCCAGATGTTAGGAATTTGAGCTGCCGGCACAGGTCAGGGGCCAGCTCAGGGCAGGCACGGGGTGGGAGGGTCCACCCAGGAGCAAACTGCATTCTTGAAAGTTTTTTTTTTTTTTTTTTAAATGGTCTGCCCTCTTGTCCTTCCCCTTCTGTGTTTGTCCCTTTCTTCTTCTGCCACCCTCTTCTGAGGCTCCTAGGACCTTCAAATTAGTTGAATACTGGGACAACAACGGGTTTGGAAACACACAAGTCAACTCTAATTTGATCCTCCACGTTCGGAAGAAGAGACAAGACCTTTGTCCCCTGCGGCAGTGCCTCTGCCACCGAAGTGACGTTTCAGAAGTCTTCCAACAGCTCAGATTCTCTGGCAGTCCCCCTTTGCATAATCCACCAAAATCTGCCACACAAAAGCCACTTGGGAGTGAATCTGGGATATAGGGAACATGGAGGAAGGTGTTCTGTTGAGACAGATGTTCTCAGGATATCCACAGCCTCAGATCCACACCAAGAAGAGCAGGAGCTCGTGTTTGGGCTCTGAACGAAAACCAGCAGCGACTTGAACCGGAATGTGGGGCTGGGATTCTCCCAGGTGTGGGCTTGTATGGGCTTCTGGGCAACCCCATCTCAGCAGAGCGTTGGGAAACCCAGCTAGGGCCGTCTTGTCTGTGGGATGGCTGGGGTGCCTCTGCTCAGGCAAGGTGTGGGGGCCGCTGACCACTCGGCCCAGAGCTCTGGTGGCCCATGGTGCAGAGTGTCTAAGTATGACCCAAGGGGCCTTCCCAGCCTGGGGCCACTGACGGGCAGGTGACACAGACACCTTACCTGGCTTGGTGGACCTACAAATTGTATCATGGATTTGTTAGCCATTCAGCAACAGTCTGCTAAATGATGAGTGTGAGGAACTGCAGGTGTAACAGCAAATGGGACAAAGATGCCGCCCTGACAGGGCTTACCGTGGAAGAGACGGGAAATCCAGACCCACAGCTAAGGGCAGGGCCAGAGGGTGCTGAGTGCTGGACAAAGTGAGACGAGGGAAGCGGGTGCGGACTGAATTGCAATCCCCGCCCCCAACAAGATGTTTATGTTGAAGTCTTAACCCCCAGGACCCCAGAACAATTCCTGATTTGGAGACAGGGCCTTTACAGCGGTCACCAAGTTCAGAGGAGGCCATTAGGGTGGGCCCTAATCCAATATGACTGCAGTCGTACTAAAAGGGGGAAGTTCAGGCACAGAGGCCGCACGGGAGGGAAGCTGATGTAGAGAGACACAGGTCTTCTGCAAGCCAAGGAGAGGAACCTGGGCCAGTTCCTTCCCCGCAGCCTCGGAAGGAGCCTGCCCTGCCTTCACCTTGATCTTCGACTTTGATTTCTATCAGTTAAGCTGCCTGGTCTGCGGACCTTCTGGCCCAGCATGTGGGGTTTGTGCTCCACGTGTCTCCAGGGCTCTGCAGCCCAGCACCAGGGACCCCACTGTTGTTTTTACCGCCACTTTCCAGAGGGGGAAACTGAGGCTCACAGAGGCGGAGTCACTTGGACAAGCCCCACAGACCATGGCCCAGGCTTGCTAGACTCTAGGGACAGGGCCCTTCCTTCCCCTCGATGGGGCCACTGACCTCGCCACGTGGATGGTGTTGGTGCAGTAGGGAATGAACCAGCTCACGTGCCTGGCCCACTGGCTAGACCACAGCATGGCTCTAGCTGCCCCGTCCCTGGCTGCACTGCTCACAGCCGACAGGGGCAGACAGGTGTAGACACAGCTGCCCAGCCCTGCCACCCGGCATCCCAGGAATGTGGTCAGCCACCCACACCACTGCCCCCACCCCAGTCAGGCGTGCTGTGTTGGCCCTGGGCCCTCCTGCCCTTCCCTCCAAGCCCCTCAGGTCGCCCAACTCCCAGGGTCACGGTGTTCACTGTTCATGCCCAGGGGAAGAAAGGCCAGGACCAGGGGCTGGCCCTGGGCCTGCACCAACCAAGGCTCCTGCTCTAAGGGCCTGACAGCTGCTGCTTTGCCCTTAGAGGGGCCTTTTAGAGAGACAGGAGGAAAGAGAGAGCAAGAGAGAGCGAGAGAGAGGGACTGAGAGACAGAGAGACAGAGAGACAGAGAGAAAGGGAGAGACAGAGACAGATACAGAGAGAAAGGGAGAGAGAGACAGAGAAAGAGAGAGACAGATACAGAGAGACAGAAAGGGAGAGAGAGACAGAGACAGAGGCAGAGACAGAGAGACAGAGAGAAAGGGAGAGAGAGGCAGAGACAGAGAACGCTGCAGCCAAATATCCTGTTCCAGTTTTGAGCACAGCTTGGAGGTGTCCCCCTGCTAGGGGAGGGGTTCCAGACTCCAACGTGTCTCTTTAGTGAAGAATCCCCTGAAAGCCCTCTGGAGAACTGTGGGTGCTTCTCCCACCCAGCCCATCTTGTCAGGAGCCTTGCTGACTGAATACCTGGCTCCCCCGAAGAAGCCTCCGGAGACTGCAAGGCAGAGGGTGGGCACAAGTGCAGGCACCAGGTTTGGCTGCCAGGCTGACCCTCAGGCTGGGTCTAGGGGTGCAGGAAGGTCACGCCCTTCCTTTGAAGACAAGGGGCCAACTGGGGTGGGGAGGGGCTTCCCTCTGAACACCTCCTCCTGCCCTCCCCTGCTGCACTGGGGGCCCAGCGACTGCCTTTCCTCATACAAACCAGGATGTACGGCCTGATCCACCAGGGAGATCCTGGCCTGGGGGCAGGCGAGTCCTGACTGCAGGGGAGATGTGCCAGCGAGGAAGGGTGGTCCTGAGGAAGGGTGGTCCGCAGGGGTACTTCAGCCTCCAGAGCCAGGTGGCCACAGCTCCCCTAGGTCACATCCCATCCCTCAGTGCAAAGCGCAGGGTCTGATCACAGTGAGGCCCCAAAAAGGCTGGGCCTGTGCGGACACACTTCTCGCTTATTGCTTCCACTAACCCCACAAAAAAGACAGCTCCATCTCAAAGATGAGGAACCTCAGTCATGAGAGGTTAAAAGACTAGGGTGAGGGCACGGGATTGCAGTGGGCAAAGCCAGCCAGGCTCCTTCCGCGGTGTACCCTGGCACTCAGAGGAGCCTCTGAATACAAAACCAGGATTGCACTGAGACAGCCCTGCTGTTTCCGCGTGGACGTGGAATGAAGTCAGCCCCGGCGATGCCAGAGAGAGACAGGCGGAGCGTCGATGAGAGCCTCCTGGCTCCTAGTGGCTCAGGTGTGGCCCGGTGTGAAAACCTCAACCGCCCCAGAACTGAGGTGCTGAAGGCTCCTCTTGTTTCTTGATCAGCCAGACATTGGCTCCAGGACCAAGGCGGGGCCCACATAGGGTCTGGTTGGTGGGGTGGGCCTGCCCACGGCCCTGACAGCCCCCGTTGTCCTAGGCAGGGAGTGGGGGACAGGTCTTCAGGGCCTGGAGAGGTATTCCCAGGACAGGCGGGCTGGGGTGTGTGGGCGCTCCCAGGAGGTCCTGGCAGCCGCCGAGTGTAGACCAGGCTTGCAGACAAAGGAGAGAGTGCAGACGCAGTCAGCCCCCAGACCCACCGCCGGCGCCCGGGTGCACTGGGCCCTGCGTCTAAGGAAGCCCCTTACCTCTTGGGTTTGCCTCTTTCCTTTGGAAACACAGCAAGACAGATGAGCCAGATTTCCTGCTGCACTCTGTACAGACGTCCCCACACGCCCCCAGGGTCTTCCCAGGGACCACCCCAAGGCTCCATCTCCCCCCTCCATCCCTGGCAAGGCACACATTTACGCCCCTTCCCAGGAGGACCTCTGCATCCCTGAAGCTAGTGGGAGTCCATTAGCCCACCTTTGTCCTGCAGGGAACTGTCTCACTCCCAGCTCTAGAGTCCCTGCTGGCTCCTGCTGTCTGCAGAACAAAGCCCGGAGACCTCCCACACCTGGCCTTCCCAGCCTCATCCTGAGGCACTCAGCCCTCCACCCCCAAGGCCTTCAGCACACTTGTCATCTTTCCCCTGGAGGTCCCACACCCCGCCAAGGCCCTGCACCTCCCTACCTCCGAGCTTCCCACCTGGACTCCTCTTTCTCCCAGCGATGACTCCCCTTAAGACCCAAATTAGCACCCCCTCTTCCAGGAAGTCTTCCAGTTGTCCTGGTGGTGCCTTCTGCCTGTCCCTCCTACTTAGAGCCCTGGAGTGGCTGCATACTGCACGCTTTCGCCCCCCTAACACCAAAGAGTACCGCCCGGGGAACCCGTGAGTGGGACCTTATTTGCAAAAGGAATCGTTGCGCCTGCGGAGACAGCAAAAGATCTCAAGAAGAGATCATCCTGGACTAGACTGGGCCCTAAATCCAATAACAAGTGTCCTTATAAGAAGAAGAAAGAACAAAGAGAGACTGGGGAGAGGGTCTGCTGCGCCAAGCTGGCTTTGAGGCCAAGCAAGAAGCCAATGACCTTGGTGGACCTTGGCCACACTTTGGCTGTTGACCCGGCCCAGGCCCACTGCTCCCACCTCTTGTCCTCAGAGAGGCCCATGAAGAGCAAGGCCACATGATGATGGAGGCGGACGGTGAGGCGATGAGGCCACAAACCAGGGGAAGCCAAGGGCAGCTGAAGCCACCAGAAGAGCCACGAGAGGAGCCAGGGCTGGGTTCTTCCTCACAGCCCTCGGAGACGCCAACCCCGCTGACACCTGGATCTCCACTCCCGGCCTCCGGAACTGTGCAAGTTTCTGCCTCTTTCTGCAGGAAACCACCCAGGGTGTGGTGACTGGTCCAGCAGCCCCTGACACTCTGGCAAGCTCTATCCCCCCGTCCCCTCCTCCCAGCAGCTGTGACCTCACGTTCTTCTCCTGGACTCTGTTGGATTCATGACAAGAATATCTCAATAAAAGCATGTTTAAGGAATGATCTGTCAGGGGTGTTTCACCACCTCACACTTCCAGCTGAAGGCTCAGCTCCTCCCAGGGGCTTATCTGGATGGTTTATCCAACTTCTTGCAAACATAAGAGCAGGAAGGCAGGTGTGTAAGAATGAATGATGTACCGATAAGGATTCCAGCTAAGCTATTATAACAAAGACTGCAAAATACAGTAGCGGAAGCCCAGCTGTTGATTTCTTTTTCCCATAGGACCCCACATAGTCAATCCAGGACAAATACGGCAGCATGGGCTGGGCGTGGTGGCTCACTCTTGTAATCCCAGCACTTTGGGTGGCCGAGGCAGGTGCGTCACCTGAGGTCAGGAGTTCCAGACCAGCCTGCCAACATGGTGAAATCTTGTCTCTACTAAAAATACAAAAAATCAGCCGGGCATTGGGGCAGGCACCTGTAATCCCAGCTACTTGGGAGGCTGAGGCAGGAGAATCACTTGAACCTGGGAGGCAGAGGTTGCAGTGAGCCAAGATCACGCCATTGCACTCCAGCCTGGGCAGCAAGAGTGAAACTCCATCTCAAAAACAACAACGACCAACAAACAAACAAACACAAAACAAATATGGCAGTATGATACTGGTGACCCAGGCTCTCTCACACCTGAGGGTTGCCCTGTCTACAAGAGCCAAATTGACTCATGCCTCATTTGTACCCCAGCCTGTGGAAGCGGGAGAAGAAGGGAAAAGCTCGTTGGTCTGAGGCGGGATGTAGCCACTGCACATGACTCCTTCACTCACAGATCTACCATGCTGCTCAGCGCCATCGAGGGTGGCTCACAGTCCATTCGCCCAGGATATGGCATGGCCGGACCTAGCCACAGGAAGTCTGGAAAATGAAGCTTTCGGCAGGCACCCGCCGCCCAGCTCAGTTTGCTCTCTGTAGAGCAGTTCTCAAAGTGTGGTTTCAGGAGATCTGAGAGGTTGCGGTTAATTTCATGAAGACACTGAGGCATGAATTGTCTTTTTTCTTTTCTTTCTCTCATGACCGTGCAGTGGAGTTTCCCAGAGGCCACAGGATCCATGATGACACTGTCACTCTGAGAGCTAACAAAGTGTGTGCTTGCAGAGTCATGCATTTTACAAATTTCTATGTTTTCATTTCTAACTCAGTAAATATCAGTAGGTAAAACCCGTAACAACAAAATCTCTCTGGGGTCCTCAATAACTTTTAAGAGGCAAATGGGTCCCAAGACCAGAAATTTTACAAACTGCTGAAATAGAAGAATAAAAACAGATATTGGGCATTAGGCTGGCAGAAATAGATGATACAGGCCGGGCAAAGTGGGTCATGCCTGTAATCCCAGCACTTCAGGAGGCCGACGTGGGTGGATCACCTGAGGTCAGGAGTTTGAGACCAGCCTGGTCAACATGT
>NC_045446.1:4971719-4994735 GCF_002776525.5 Piliocolobus tephrosceles | reverse complement strand
TAGTCCCAGCTACTCAGGAGGCTGAGACAGGAGAAATCGCTTGAACCCAGGACGTGGAGGTTGCAGTGAGCCGAGATTGCACCACTGCACTCCAGCCTGACGACAGAGTAAGACTCCATCTCAAGGCAGGCGGATCACCTGAGGTTAAGAGTTTGAGACCAACCTGACCAACATGGAGAAACCCCATCTCTACTAAAAATACAAAATTAGCCAGGTGTGATGGTGCATGCCTGTAATCCCAGCTACTTGGGAGGCTGAGGCAGGAGAATCGCTCAAACCAGGGAGGTGGAGGTTGCGGGGAGCCGAGATCACACCACTGCACTCCACTCCAGCCTGGGCAACAAGAGGGAAACTCCAACCAAAAAAAAAAAAAAAAAAAAAAAAAAAAAGAAAGTAGATGCTACAACTGGAAATCTACATGAATTTGTCAGGCCACCCTCTGTTGCATATCAAGCCCTCATGAAACCACCTGGGAGACCAGAGTCTGGCTCATAGAAATTTGGGAACAGATGCATTTCTCAACAGTCCTGATCCTTACCACTGCAGCAATGAGTCAGTGCCTGCTCCGGTGCTCAGTGATCCGCCCGCATTTTGTTGCTGAAGCCTCCTCACACCAGTCCCTGTGAGTGTGCTGCACCTGGGTATGCCCTTCCCCTATAGCAACAGGCAGAGATAGGTTCCAGTCCTCGTCTTGCCACTCCCAAATTGTGGGACCCTTTGCAGATTACTCTGAACCTCAGTTCTCTCATCTTTAAAATGGGGCTTGCCAAGGGGTCACAGGAAGCTGTTTGCACAGTTCTAATTCGGAAGTTCCATAAAAGGTCCACCCCAGCCACGCACACGGTAGGTGTGTTGGCAGAGAAGTCCCTGCCGGGGAAGATTCAAGCTTCTGAAACGCTCCAAAATCTCACTCTGCATCTCACCAGCCTTCCACGACTCCCCATAGCTTGGGACACCTCCTCACTTTGGCATTCAAGGCCTTCCTCATCCTGGCCTCAACCTACCTTGCAAAAGCACTTTCTAGACAGCTTTGAAATCTGGCTTCTGATGGTCTAATTTTCCCAAGTAGGGGGTCTTCCCCTGAAGAGCAGGCCCATTCTGTCAGCCACACAATCACTTCATCTGGGGAGGGGAGGCCGGAAGCTGGCCCATTAACCACGCTCTCCCCAGTGAGCATTTGTAAACACATGCCTTCTCTATAACATCAGCAAACAGAACATGTTTTCCTACTTAACAGGAAATGCAGCAGAATGGCTGGGTTCCCCAACAGGGGCCCCAGCCGCTTCGTGCACGTGGCATATGAAGCTAGGACAAGGCCAGTGACCAAGAGCGGTGGCCAAGGCCCTCTGGTTTGCAGGAGAAGTTCCCAGCAGTTTGCACGTGTCCCCCCCCCCCCCCGCCCCCCGCCCAGCACTGGCCAGGAAGGGGCCCCACCTCCTCCCACGGCCCTGTCTTTGTCCCCAGCAGGGCTGCCTGCTTACACTGGAAGGCTGCAGTTATTTCCCTGGAACTGGAATCAGCCCGGGCTATAGGCAAAGAAATTCATTTCTAACTATGTAAGCCCTTTCACTGTGACAAGACCTTGAATGTCAACCTTGGAAGCCCAAGGGCTATTGTCAGGAGCTCCAGCCAAGCCTCAGATTGACGCAATTGCACCAGAACCCCGAACGGTCTGGGGGGTGGAAAAATCCCCTGCTCCTTCTCCCTCCGGGGAGGGGGCCCTCGCAAGGTAGGCGGTGGCTGCAGGCAGCTGAGGCTGCGCCATTCACGGCTGCAGGACCAAGGCCCCACGCGGAGCGGAGACCAGGCGGCCACAGCCGCTGATTGGGCGTCGCGGCCGGGGGCTCAGCCAATCGGCTGTCTGGGAAGCGGGGCCATTCATGAAAGCGCAGCGGAGAGGAAGCGCGGGGGCGGGGAGCCCGGGTTATCACCGCGGCTCGTCTGCCCCGTCACGGCCGCCGAGCCTTCTGCCGGGCCTTGCTGCGGCTCCAGCGGTGCTGACTCTTCGCAGGGAAGACCCCCGCCAGAGGCTGCGGAAGAGGCCAGGCTTTCTGGAAGCGCCTCCCAGGCAGGGCCTGGCAGCCAAACGCCGCCTGCTTCGGTCAACTGTGGCCATGAAGTCATTTTTTTCCCCTGCTGATTGAAATCATCTGTTTTCAGTTCCCTGACAAATTCATTGAGTTCCCTCTGAGGCTGGGGCCCCTCGGCTGCTGAGTCTCAGTGTGTAGCTGCAGCCCAGACCCACACAATTTCATCTTCTTGGATTTACATGGTCTCCGGTTTCCAGAGCCCCAGTGAAAGACGCGTTTGTGTAGGAGATGTGGGGTTGGGTTTAGCAGCCCTGGCCCTGGGGAGAATGCCTCTAAGATGACTATCTGCTGGGCTCTGGGCCCCAAACGCTGGCCCTCGGGTCTGTAACTTTCCTGGGGCCCCACATGACGGCATGGCCAAGAACAGCCCAGAATCCTCCACACCATCTCTCTGAAAAGGGAAATGGCCCATTGGAATGCTGGCCTCTCCCTGCAGGATGAGCACTCATTTCCTCTTGGGATCTAGCAAGTGGCTTAAAAATACACTCATGCAAAGGGCCCACGTAGAGCTGTACTTGCGGGGAGGGGAGGGGTCTGCTTTTTCCCTTACTTCAGGGAGGTGTGGGGTGGCAGGCTGCTGACGAGGGCCCCGCCCCCACCGCCTTGCCTGTGTCCTCCTCTGTAAAATGGGCATAGGAGCACCTAGCCTTTGGTCATGCACACGCCCAGGAAAGTCACAAACGCAGGGCAGCACAGTGCCTGGCATGTGGCGAGAGCTTAGTCACCAAGGTCAGTTGTTGGTGACATGAGCAGTGACATAGAGGTCAAAAGCGATGCTCAATTTCATTTCCGGGCGTGACACAGCCCCGGCAGGGGGTGCTGAGCTCTGGAGCCCTGGGGACCCCTGCTTCTCAAGCCACTGTCACCCCCAGCGACATACCTGAGCCACTGGGAGCATGAGCACCAGGGAACTTTTTCTCAATGGGAAGATTTCTTCACAGCAAGTGTTTCGCAAACCTCTCAGGGGCTGTCAATAATAAGTCCTTGCTTCTTGACTTCCAAGTGTGTTACATAAGCCTAAGAGGTTGGTCAAAACACAGACACGCACACACACACACACAAATGTGGCTAGAGAGAGTGGATGGGCAGGCTCTGCAGCTGTTCAAACTTTCTCGGCCACCTTCCCAGGCCACGAGGACTCCCTGCTCATGGGCCTGTCGGAACTGTGCTGGGGAATGTGAGGTATGAGATCCGGGAGAGGAGAGCCCGGGAAGCCAGGGCTGCAGGGGAGGCGGAGGGCGGGGACCCACATGGCTTTTCCCGCAGGCAGGACCTCGGGTTCCACCCCAACAGCCTCTGTGTTTGGTGGGGGGCAGAGAAGGGTGTCCCTGCCCGTGGGCCCCTCACGTTCGCTTTGCGGCACCCATGCAGGAAGAGGGTACACACAGAGGGACGGGGACACCAAGGCCTGGGGTTGGACAAAATTGTTGTCCCCCACAGCTGATCCCTCCACAGGCCACGTGAGCCGGGGAGGTGGGGGCTGCCCGGCACAAATAGAGGAAGCAGACAGAGGAGCTGGGCGGCCTGGGGCAGCCAGATCCTACCACTCCTCATTTCTGCTCTGGGCTGAACCGGCTTCCCTTTTCTTCTGTTGTTTTAAACGGATAGTGCTGGGGTAGAAAGGCCCGTGGATCTTCTGCCTCTGCGTTCTGGTTTCCACAATGCAGACAAAACTTAAAAATTCTCAGGGCTGCTCATTTTAGCGTGGGTGGCAGAGGCCTGGAGAAGCCTGAGGACACTTCAGACTGGCCACCTCCCTGGACCTTCCCTTCCTGACGTACAAAATGGTGACTATAATGGAGGCTCTGCACTCAGCCCCTGGAAACAGGCCAGAAGCGCTTTACTACAGTGCTAATACAGCATGTTTTGCTACGGCACTCAGAAGTCGTGGGCATGGTTAGAAAGTGTATTGGTCAGAATGCGCTATGCCATGCTATGGCAACAAACAGGCCCCCAGATCTCAATGGCTGCCAGCAGGGTCAGCAAATGGTTTCTGTAAAGGGTGATATGTACTTCTGTTGTTGTTGTTGGAGACACAGTCTCACTCTGTTGCCCAGGGTGGAGTGCAATGGCAAGATCTTGGCTCACTGCAACCTCCACCTCCCAGGTTCAAGCAATTCTCTTGCCTCAGTCTCCCAAGTAGCTGGGATTACAGGTGCTAGCCACCATATCCAGCTAATTTTTGTATTTTTAATAGAGAGAAGGTTTTGCCATGTTGGCGAGGCTGGTCTCCAACTCCTGACCTCGAGTGATTCACCTTCTTCAGCCTCCCAAAATGCTGAGTTTACAGTTGTGAGCCACCGTCTCCAGCTACTTTTAATATATATTTTAGGCTTTGCAGGCCATTCAGTCCCAGTCTCTGTCTCAACTCCTCAACCTGCCATGGTAACACAAAAGTGTGGCAGACAGCCTATCAATGAGTGGGCTGCATTCCTATAAAATGATATTGAGAAATTGCCCACAGGCTGGCATTTGCTGACCGCCAGCTTCAGATGACCAAGGTTTGTCTTCCTCTTGTGCCACACATGTGAGGACTGAGGGCCTGCTCCAGACATGCTCCAGGGACCCAGGCTGATGAAGGATCGAGTCCCACCCAGGCCTCCGTCATCATGGAGGCCAGATGCACGTGCTGGTTCTTAAAACTTTGGCTCACAAGTGACCGAAACCCCTTCTGCTCCCATTTCACTGGTCAATCAAGTCATGCCACCATACCTGATTTCAAAGGGGATGAGAAGAAAAATTCTATTTGCTCAGAAATCAGAGACCTGGAAATATTTGTAAACGGTCTTTAGTCTTCAATCATCCAAGCTAAAAGACCTGGTTTCTGGACTCCTCCTTTGCCAACAACTAACTTCGTGTCCCCCCAGCAGGCCTCCTCCCTTCTCTGGCCTGTAGATCCCCACCTGCAAAATGGTGTAGAGCATGATCTCCAGGTTGTTCTGGGCCTGAGAATAGCACCACTATCATGGCCTCTGCTTTTCCTAGCGGGGAACAATGAATTTATTTCCACTGCTCTTCCGTGGAGCAAGGACAGGATGGCATTCAGGCCAGAGCACAACTCAGCCTTTGGGGAGTCTTCCAAATACCCTAAGTTTTGAACCTCCACATTCTTTTTTTTTTTTGAGATGGAGTCTCGCTCTGTCACCCAGGCTAGAGTGCAGTGGCGTGATCTCAGCTCACTGCACCTCCACCTCCCAGATTCAAGCGATTCTCCTGCTTCAGCCTCCCAAGTAGCTGGGATTACAGATGTGCCCCACTATGCTCGGATAATTTTTGTATTTTTAGTAAAGATGGGATTTCACCGTGTTAGCCAGGCTAGTCTCGAACTCCTGACCCTAGGTGATCCACCCACCTCAGCCTCCCAAAGTGCTGGGATTACAAGTGTGAGCCACCGCACCTAGCCTGAAGCTCCACATTCAACTGTTACTCTGGGAATACTATGTGGGCACAGCTGCTGCTCCTGCCAGCCAGGCGTGACTTTCCAAAGCTGGACCCAGGCTTGGTTCTGGTTGGGGCTGGGTGGAACTCCCAGGAGGGGAGGAGAGAAGGGAAGTTGGTTAATGATGAAGGATAAAGGGGGCAGGAGAAAATGTGCTGATGGTGCAGCTCATCCAGCTACTTGTCCAGGGCCCCCCAGACCATCACGAGGGGGATAGCGAGGGAGTTCCAGTGGGCTTGGAGTCCTGTCCTCCTTGCTGTTGTTGGAACTGCTTGGATATTTCATGGCCTCAGGGCTTTTGCAGGGGCTGTGGCTTCCCTGAGGTGTCCACGTGCCCCTCTCCCTCACCTCCTTCAAACCTCAATCAACTGTCAAGGCCTTCCCTGACCACTCTCTCTAAAACAGCAATCCCTCCCCTCAACTCTGGGGGCTTCCTGTGTCCCCACTGCCTGGGATTGTCCCCACAGCTGTGATCTCCTTCTAAATGACTTTGGAGTTTTATTCATTCGGACGATGATGTTTCCACTCTCCAGAAGCTGAGCTGCATCAGGACAGGAGCTTTCGCCTATTTTGTTCTCTGCATCTCCCCCTGCACCTGGATGAGAGCACCTGGGGTGCATAGTAGGTCCCCTGTGCACGGTTGCCGATTGAATGAATTTATATCGCTGAGACCAGGGAGTCACAAGCTCCTTCTGACTCAGCTGTTAAGGAGGAAATAAAAACAAACCCCAGGCCCAGCCATGCCAGCCGTGCCAGCCGTGCCAGCCGTGCCTGAGAAGCACCGTGGCTGCACGGAGCCTGCTCAGGTATGCAAAGGCTCACACGACAGCGCAAAGCCTCCTTGCAGCTCACCTGGCCATCTGGGACACAGCAACACTCAGGCAGCAGAAGGCACCCCAGCTGATGGCCGAATGCAGTGGCTCATGCCTCTAATCCCAGCACTTTCAGAGGCAGGAGGATCACTTGAGACCAGGAGTTTAAGACCAGCCTGGGCAACATCATGAGACCCCCCCATCTCTATTATTTTTAAAAATAGAAGGCACCCCAGCTTAGGTCTAGAGGGACTCCCCCTCCTCAGCCTGCCACGGAGCATCATCTGCAGTTTCGCAAAACCTTCCCTCGTTCTCTGTGCCCTGCGGAACCAGCCAAACAGCTCCTCAGTGCCCCAAGAGACAGAGTCGTGAAGAAAGCAGCTCATAGTTCAAAATGGAAGAACATGATAAAGCAAGGCCCCTCCATGGGTGAAGAGATTTCTCTTTTACAGTGGAAATTTGGGTGGGGGAGACAGGACTTCTGCTGGATCCAGAGAGGATCGTCCATTAGCCAAAGGACAGTCATTGTGAATGAAAAGTGAAAATTCTAAACTTAGAACCAGAAGGTGGGGAAGTGAAGAAAGTTCTTCCTTATTTTCCCCCAGCCCTTGTGGTTTTCACCCCCATCTCAGCACATGCCTTTTGCCCCTGACTTCCCAGGTGTGGGAGTGGACTGAGGGTGTGACATGTGTGGGAGGCTAGAAAGTAGGGAGAATGTGGGTCTGCGTCTTTTTTGGAAGAACTGCAGCCAAAAATGCAGCGTTATGCAGCAGCCAGCGTGCGCTCAGGTGTGGGAGCCAATGCTGACCACACCTTTCCAGAAGGTTCTGTTGGGCCCCTAGGGGACCAGGCGGCACTGGGGCTGCAGTGGAGCCCGGGAGGACAGGGGCTGGGCAAGCTCTGTTACCCATTTGTTGGACTCTGAGAGGCTTGGGCCATACCTCTGAGCTCCGTGTGTCACTACAGACATTGAGAGGTAGACTGTCTTCCCTGTTTCTTCCCTAGCCCAAACTCGGCTTTGTGGCTCTTGGAAAGGACAGGGTCTGTCATGTGATGGTCCTGGCCCAGCACAAGGCTCCCGATACAATGGACCATGCTGTGTATCCACGGATGGCAGTGAAGGCAGTGCCCTGAAGTCTGGGCAAATGCACAACCTATTCCAGGTTATTACCATATGGATTGTGTGGTCTCCGCTGCAGGCTGGCTCGGTTCAGGGTTGGTTGAGTTTCTGCATCCCCTCCACCCCGGCCCAACTACCCCCAACCCTACATGCTAATGGAGGCGGAATTAGGCAGAATTCTGCATGCCTCCAAGTCAGGCGTTTCCGATGACTCTTCCTGTGGGAGTCAGAGGGCAGGATGAGATGGGGTCAGCTGAGCCCTACCTCTGAAGCCTTGCCTCTAAAAATAGCCCTTTCTTCCTGTGTCCAGGGCTCTGCCACGGGCCCTGCAGGAAAACGTCTGTTTCCAAGGCGGACGGAGCATCTGGAAGCTCCGACCAGCCACGCGCTTATGCTCAGGCCACGGCCAAGTGTCACCGGGGCCCTGGGGGCACCATCTGGCCTTCACTTCCTCGAGACCCCTGTCCCCTTCACTGAATGAATCCTGCATGCTTGGAGCCTGAGTCACAGCAGATCCAGTGGGTGTGTTGGGATGCAGCAGGTGTGCTGAGGCGAACCTACCAGAACCTTCTCTTCCTGCTGCCCTGGGAGCCTGTGTCTGCCCAAGCCAGCCACAGGGCCGGGTCCAATGCCCAGGGATGGCTGTCCCCTGAGTTGCTGCTGTGTCTCCATCACGGAGGCTCGTCCAGCTGCCCGGGCATGAGTCATGGGCCAGCCCTGGGCTCTGCTGCGGATTCAGAAGCTCGAGCCGTTTCCTGCAGATAAGCGACAAGCGCCAGGGAAACCTGGCGGGGGTGGCCGCCCTGTGAGATAGCACTTCCTTCAAAGCCCCCCAAGCGCTAATTAGCCATTCCAAGCATAGTTTCAACAGCATTTAGGGATTTCCTCATCAAAATAAACTTCCTCCCGTGTTATCTTCATTTTTGGCATCTGATGGGATCCTTTTTTGTCTTATTTATTTATTTTCCTTCTCTCCAAGATTCAGGGCAGACACACTTAGTCCTGCTGCGGGCGGATGGGCAGGTGAGGACACTGGGACACTGGCAGCAGGCCCACCCACCTCTCATCTGTGGAAAGTGGCAAGTCCCCACCCCATCTCTGCTCTCAGAGCAGCTTTGGAGGGGCTTGGTTCTGTGGCAAGGACCAGGACGGGTGGTCCACAGTGGCCTGCCCCACCTCTTCTTAGCTCCCCAGACCCAGGGGCCAGCTTGCCCTGCAGGCGATTTCAAGCCTCGGGGCTTCCAGGGTCAGCCTTCGCTGGAATGGTTGGGATGCCATCAAGGCAAATTAGTCCTGTGGGCTCCCCTAGCCCTGCGGGCCTCCCGGCATGCTGGGAGTCAGGTGGTGGATTTCCCCTTGGGCTCCAACAGGATTACTGCAGAGGTCAGAGCTTGAGACGAAAACTTGAGCTGGAAAAGCTGCTCATTTGCAACTTCCTCCTGGAAAGAAGCCCCTCACGGGTGCCTGTGGGTTAAGCCTCCTCAGCCCGGCAGGGCAAAGGCCTGCTTTGTGTACCAAGTCTCCAGGCATCCTGGCTGTTGCTTCCTGCGGCTCTGCACATGCCTTGGAGGGCAAATTTTAGCCACAATAGGTGATTTCCTGAAAGATCTGCTGATGCCTGGAGTTGACAAGCTGCTCCGAGATGGAACTAGATAAGACGACTTTTGTTTGGGGCTGGACAATTTGTCAGGAAATGAGGTAGTGGTTGGTATGGAACTGGTGTCACTATGGATTATTTTGGGGGAAAGTGTCCCTGGGAGGCCCCCATCAGCCTTCCAAACACAGCCAGGTGGGGCCATGCATGCAACCTTGCTTCTGGGGGAATAGGATGCCGGCTCCAGGAGATCCTCCTGATGCCAGCAACGGAATAGGTGGGGCCTACTCCCCAAAGGACAGCTGCCAGGCCAGGCCCAGCTCATGACAGGGTATGGAGCCTTCACATAACACCAAGGGCATTTCTGCTATGGAGCATGGTGCTCGTGTTCTCAACCCAAGGCTAGCTGCATACAGCCCAAGGTTGCAGTGCTCACAGCCCAGCAAAGAGCTGGGTTGTCAGGAACCAAATGAAAAAATGAGGGAAGAAAAGGGCAGATGGAGGGATGGAAGGATCAATGGATGGATGGATGGATGGATGGATGCATGCATGCATGCATGGATGAATGGATGGAAGGAAGAACAAATGGATGGATGGATGGATGGATGGATGGATGGAAGGAAGAAGAAATGGATGGTTGGATGGATGGAAGGAAAGATGGACGGATGGTGATGGATGGATAGATAGACGGAAGGGTGGAAGGAGCAATGGATGGATGGATGAATGGATGGAAGGAAGAAGAAATGGGTGGATGAGTGGACAGAGGGATGGATGGATAAAGAGACAGATTGATGGTGATGGATGGATAGATAGAAAGAAGGTGGGAAGAAGAGAAAGATGAATGGATGGATGATTGGAAGGAGGGATTAATGGAATTATGGTGGATGGATGAAAGGAAGAAAAGAGGGAAGATGGAAGGTAGAAAGGGAGGGAGGATGAATGGAAGGAAAGAAGAAAGGAGAGATCAAATTGGTTTATTGGTTTTGTAGGACATTTCTTATCTTTCTTTTTCCAAGAAAGAAAGAAACACATTAAATAAAAGTCAATTCTATAACCTTCTTGACTGTGGCAACTCAGCCAGCAGTATGGAGAGCCCATTTCCCAGGCATACCGGATGGGGGGCAGCTTTGCAGATAACGACCCTCTTGTGGCTCTGGGAAGAAGTCCACACACCTGTTCTCTGCCTCCACCACCCAGATGGCCTCCCCCAACCATGGTCCAGCCTCCCAGGCCCCATCTCTGGCCACTACAGGTCTGTCCAACAGAGTGCTGACCAGCCACGTGTGCAAGCCCCATCCCAGGCAGCCTGTCCCCTTGCAATGGCCCCAGCCATGACAGTAGTTACAGACACTGCATGTGTGGTGTGCTCCCCATGTACCAGACCCTGAACCCTCACACACAGAGTCTCATTTCCTCCTCTGAGTATCATTGTCCAGATGAGGCCAGCGAGGGTCAGTAAAGCCTTTGTGTGACCACTGGATGCAGAGCCAGGACTGGAACAGGTCAGTCTGGGTCCAGGGTCTCTGGACTCAGGAGGATGATGCAGAGGTGGAAAAGGAAAGAAGAAGGAAGAAGCAGAGAACTAAGGCAGGAAATGGAGCCTGCAGCGCTGGGGAGCAGTGAGGGAGAGTGTGGGAGGGAAAACTGCTGTATGATGAGCAGCTTCGAGGGAAAGGGAACCATTTAAAAGGGGGTTTTGAAGATATTTTCTGCATCATGGTCAATATCACTCCTTCCTCATTACCTAGTAATTTGCCTCATTGCCTACCCAAGGTTCCTCTCTCTACCAACAGAACACAACCACTGTTCAGGGTGGCATTGTGACCATCTAGAACATTCTATTTCCCAGCCTCCCTTGCAGTAAAGGGTGGGCCTGAGGCTCAGCTTTCGCCAGCAGAATGTAGAAGTAGTGAGACTTACAGGGAAAGGGTTGGCAGCCCTCATCTAGCACTGCTCCTTATTCCTTCCATGTTTTCCTTCCTGCAAGGAAAGCTGAAGCAATGCCTAGAGCACAGCAGCCATTTTGCAACCATGAGGACTAAAGTCATATGCCAAGGATGGTGGAGTGGAGAGGTAGAAGGAACCTGAGCCAGTGGTGGCATGGTGGAGCTGCCACACCAGCCCTGAACTGCTAGCTGTGGGTAGACAACAGCTACTGTGTTGTCACCACTGGGGTGTGGCTTCCTGCTCCCTGCATCCAGATGTGGCCCCATGTGACATAGCCATCGGTAAAAAATCAAAAGCACACATTAAAATTCCTCTCAACAAACCAGGATAAGGCCATTCCCAAGTCACAGGCGCCTTGCGGGGGCAGGGGAGGGGGGTCCTTCTCACCAGCCGCTGCCCTGACTGAAGGCTCCACAGGTAAGGCCAGAGGCAGTGATGCCTGCTGGGAATCCGTGGACCAAATCCCTTTGCATGTGTGTGGTTTCGACCTTCCTCTCTGCCCCAGACTTCACTTGCCACTGGACTCAGCAAGAATGCTTCTTTGGTTGGCCTTGGGCCAGGTTTGTACCCATCCTCTGGTCCATGTGCCCACAGGGTCCTCTGTCCCTGTCAGCCTGGGACCCAGGAGCCAGTTCCACAGTCAGCTCTCCACTGGGTCCACAGAAGGGTGACCTCAGCAATGCCAGAGGGGTTGGCTGACCTGGGAGACCCTGCAGGGGACTGCATATTAAGGTTCTCCAGAGAAACAGAACCAAGAGGGTGTGTGTGTGCATGTGTGTGTGCGTGTGTGTGTGTGTGCGTGTGCGCGTGTATGTGTGCGTGCGTGTGTGCATGTGCACGTGTACGTGTGCGTACTGTGTGTGCGCGTGTGCATGTGTGCGTGCACGTGCATGCACGTGCATGTGTGTGTGCCTGCGTGTGCATGTGTGCATACGTGCATGTGAGTGTGTACGTGTGTGTGCACGTGCGTGTGTGCGTGTGTGCACGTGTGTGCGTGCGTGCGTGTGTGCACGTGTTTGTGCATGCGTGTGTGTGTGTGTGGAGAGATTCAAGTTGGCCGGGGAAGGCCCAGGGAAGAGCTGACGCTGCAGCTTCAGGCTGAAGGCCATCTCTGGCAGAATTCTTTCCTAGCTGAGGGACCTCAGTCTATTTCTCTTAAGACCTTCTACTGATCAGATGAGGCCCACTTACGCTACGGAGGGTCATCTACTTCACTCAAAATCTACTGATTGACATGTTAATCTCATCTGAAAAATACCTTCACAGTAGCCTGTAGAACAATGTTTGACCAAACACTGGGTACCGAGGACTAAGCAAGTTGTCACATACAAGTAACCAACACAAGGCACCCCCCAGGCTATGTCTGCACCCAAGAGCCCACCTGTGTTACCAACAGTCACAGAATTAGAGTCTGTTTCATATGACCCAGGAGGGCCTCTATTGCAGCCACCCACTTGAGGCACAAATGTCCCCTCCCTGGAATCTCCTAACCAGATGTGGGGACCTTCTCAGCTCCCCTTCCTGACTTTCCCAACAACCCTTCAGAAGCTACACCTTCAGATGTACAAACACACATACACACACAATGCACAAGCACACACGTGCACACACATGAATGCACACAGGCACACGTGCACATACGCGTTCACATATGTGCACACACCTCTCTCAGACAACTCAGTCCTACCAGGGACAAAGGTCTCTGCAACCGGGACGAAGTAAGGGCTAATCTGTAGTAGCGAGAGCCACCTCTGCCACAGGGACATTACTTATATGCAAACCATGCTGCCATCCTGCACATTGGAGAGGTGGCTGGTGGCCCTGAGGTTCCTTCCCTAGCAGTGCGTGGGGACAAGACCTACCCATCCATGTATTTTCTGGGACGAGGAAGCCAGCCTACACAGAGCTTGTGAGCTGACGAGTCTCACCACCTTATTATTTATTCTTTATGATTGACAAAGCCAGACATGCATGCAGGACTCCCGTGACCATTCCTGGGGAAGAAAGGAAACTTCTGAGAGCTGAGGTCTGGGATATATCTAGCCCCACATTCTCGATGATCAGCCTGCAGATTCCATGCAGGGAGAGAATCCCTCAGGCGCACCCCCGCCTCTCCTTTGGGACAACAGAGTTGAGAGAAAAGCAGGGATGCAGGCGTTTAATCCATCCACGCAGAGGCTGGAGTGGGCCAAAACCAATACTGGTCCTTTACTGCTGACCTCGGGCCTGTGTTACATGAACGGGGTGTTTGCACCGAGGACCATGCCAGACCCTCGGGAATGCTGCTCGTCCTTTTGCATTTCTCTGGCAGACTCGCAATGAAGCCAGGTCAGTCCTGAGACCTGCGTTTCAGTTCCAGCCCCCTTACCAGGCTTGGAAGCCAGGATGTATTTGTAGGGGGAAAAAAGCACTCTGTGACTCAGTTTCCTATTCTGTACTATGGAAACAGTAGTACCACCCACCATCCAGACTAGGACCATCCTAGGCCAGAATAAGTGATGTCTCTACATCCCCAACGCTTGGAGTTCCCCAAACTTGTCTGATCATAAGAATCTCCCAAGATGCTTGTGATAGACAGAGGTTCTCTTGCCCGGCCACTTCTGCATGGAAATCTGCATTTTTACCTTTCCCACTGTGATTTTTTTTTTTTTTTTTTTGAGACAGAGTCTTGCTTTGTCACCCAGGCTGGAGGGCAGTGGCATGATGCTGGCTCACTGCAATCTCCACCTCCCGGGTTCAAGCAGTTCTCACCTCAGCCTCCCAAGTAGCTGGGATTACAGGCATGCACCACCACCCCCAGCTAATTTTTGTATTTTTAGTAGAGACAGGGTTTCACCATGTTGGCCAGGCTAGTCTTGAATTCCTGACCTCAAGTGATCCACTCACCTCGGCCTCCCAAAGTGCTGGGATTACAGGCTTGAGCCACAGTGCCTGGCCTCCCCCCAGTGATTTATATGAGAAGGGAATTCTGGGAAATGCTGTTCTTACTTGACAATCCGGTGGAAGGATACACAGTCTGACTTCCCAGCAAGCTTGGACCCAGTGCACAAGGAATCGAGGTGTGAGGAGTTTGAGGGGCAAGTAGTTTCATGTGTGTTTAAGTTGTCATCAGGTCTCCTCCGACACAGGAAGCAGGCACCCAGGGTCCTATTCCCAGTAGACCCAGCAGAGTGTGGCTCGGTCCTCAGATCATCCTCTCTAATGTGGATAGAGAAGGAAGCGTCAGCTCTGGGCCATGCCAAGGCCGTGGCTTGGGAGTCAAGCAGGCCTTTGATTACAGTCTGATTCTGTGACTTGGGGTGGGATCATCTTGGGCACATCCTGACCCTCTTACTAATCAAGGTGAAGCCCCTGGGCTAGCAGCACCCACATCACCAGGAGCTTGCTAGACACGCAGGCCCCCCAGGCCCCACCCCAGACCTACTGAGTCAGAATCTACATTTCAGCAAGATCTGACAGGGATCCTTCTGCACTTGGAAGCTTGAGAGTAGTGTGCTCTCCTCTTTGAGTCTGGTCTCTTCAGCTGCAAAATGAGGAAAGACTGTACATCAATAACTATCCCTACAGCTCCAAGTAACACCAAGCCTGTTTCAAACTAGCTTGAACAATCAGGAAACGTGCTGACTTCTGTAAGTGGCACTCTGGGGCCAGACAGGCAGCAGGATCAGTGTGGTTCAGAGTACTACATCTGCAGCAGAAGCGTCCTGCCTCTGCCCTGCTCCACTGTGGCTGCAGCTCACCACACCTCACACCTGTGCAGGGCAATGTCCAGAGGGAAGATCCTCTAGGATCCTGTCTCTTGCATCCCACTGGCCTGCACCAATCCACGGCCAGTCATTGAACAGACTTAGGCCTGCATTCCTACACCAGGGACTGGCTAAGGGACAGGATCACACTCAGGTCCAGCCATGCAACTGAGAACATAGCTGCGTGCCACATCATCTCATATCAATGGCAAGACCCCAAATCAGAGCAGTAGAGGAGAAGAGGGAAGCAGATGCTGGGCAGATGCCTGATGCTGGTCACTACAGGATGGCCCTATCTCATGGGGTGATTTCTCACTTAACTCAATCCCTGGAACTTAGGAATCCCTGGAACTTAACTTAATCCCTGGAACACAGGAAATACTCATCAAAGAACTGCCATTCCCAATCTCCATCGTTAAACAGCTCCGGCAAATTGGATTTTCCAAACACGAACACAGCCGTATTTCTGTTCCCACATGCTCTTCCACTCCTCATTAAGAGGTAGAGTCTACTTTCCCCTGCCTTGACACTGGGTGGGATTTTTGTGGCAGCTTGACAAATTCAATGTGCAGATGAGATTCTGCCTGACTTCCAAGGCTAGGTCGCAAACAGTGGTGCAGCTTCCTCCTGGTTCTCTCTGTCAGAAGCTTCACCTGTGGCACCCAGCTGCCATCTCATAAGGAAGCCCAGGCCACATGGGGAGGCTGTGTGCAGGTGTTCCAGCCAATGGCTCCAGCTGAATCTCAGCCAAGAGCCCACATCAACTGCCAGATACATAAGTGAGTGCACTCACTCAGCTGAAATCAGCTGATGTCAGCCTCCAACCAAGATCCCAGATATCATGGTCTAAGACTGAGCTGCCCACACTGTGCCCTGTCAGAATTCCTAACCCACAGAATCAATGAACATTAGAAAAAAAATGATTACTTTATGCCACTGTGGTAAGCAGATTAATGATGCTCCAGTGTGCCCATATCTGTATATATGTGACCTTTGCAGATGTGATTAAGCTAAGAATCTTGAGATGGGAAGATCATCCTGGATTAACCAAGTGCACGTAATGTAATCGAAAGGGCCTTCGTAAGAGGAAGGCAGAGGGAATACAGTTAGTAGTAATAGATATGAGGACAGAAGCAGGAAGTCAGAGTGACGTGAGGAAGGGGCCCCAGGCTAAGGAATGTAGGTGGCCTCTAAAAGCTGAAAAAGAGATTTTTCCCTGAAGTCTTCAGAAGAAATGTATAGCCCTGCCAACTCCTTGATTTTCAACTTCTGATGTCCAGAAGTGTAAGATAATAAATGTGCGTTGTTTGAAGCCACCATGTTGGTGGTAATTTGTTACAAACTAATGTAGACGATTTTTGATAATGGATTCAATTTTTAAAAATAGATACAGAGCTCTTTGGATTTTCTGTTTCTTCTTGTGTCTGTTTTGGTAAGTTAAATTTTTTTGAGGAATTTTTTATACTATCAAGGTCACACATTTTTTGACCTAATGTCATCATCCATAATATTGTTATATTGCCTTTTCCTTTTTAATACCTGTAGGATCTGTAATAATGGCCCCTCTTCATTCTTGCCATTTGTGATTTGTGTTCTCTGTTTTTTCTCTCCTCTCTCTTTTTTCTTCTCTCTTTTTCTCTTGATCAATTTTGTTGATCTTTACAAAGAACCAGCTTTTAGCTTTGTCAATTTTCTCTGTTGTCTCTCTGCTTTGTATTTCATTGATGTCTTCTCTTTATTATTTCCTTCCCTTTGCTTACCTTGGGCTTATTTATCTCTTCCTTTTTTAGCTTTGTACGGTGGGATCTGAGGTTATTGATTTTAGATCTTTCTTATTTTCAGATATAAGTATTTAAAAATATGTTTCTCTTTAAGCAATACTTTAGCTACATCCTACATACTTCGGTATGTTCTTATTATCATTCAGGATTTCAATACCTTTAAATTCATTGAGATTTGCTTTATAAACCAGCATCTGACCTATCTTGACGAGTAAACCATGTGTACTTCAAAAGAATCTTTATTTCATAATATCCAAAAGCAGTTTCTATAAATATCAAGTCATATGTTGAGATGGTTATTATTGTTTTTCAAATCCTTTATATATTTACTGACTTTTTAATTTAGTTGTTCTATCAATTGATGAGAGAGGGAGAACTGAATACTCCACTGTGATTGTAAAGTTATTTATTTCTCCCTTTAGTATTTTCATCTTTGCTCATGCATTTGTGAAGTTTTATTAAAATTGCTGTGACTTCCTGATGAATTGTCTTTTTCCTTATTAAAAAATGTGCTTTTTATCTCAAAGACTACACTTTATCTCAAAGTTTATTTTATCTAATATTAATACAGCCACTTTGACTTTATTATGCTTATTACTTGCATGGTATAACTTTTTTAAAAATTTTTTTGAGACAGAGTCTTGCTCTGTTGCCCAGGCTGGAGTGCAGTGGCGTGATCTTGGCTCGCTGCAACCTCTGCCTCCTGGGTTCAAGTGATTATCCTGCCTCAGCCTCCCAAGTAGCTGGGATTACAGATGTGTGCCACTATACCCGGCTAATTTTTGTATTTTTAGTAGAGACAGGGTTTCTTCATGTTGTCAAGGCTGGTCTCAAACTCCTGACCTCAAGTGGTCCACCGACCTTGGCCTCCCAAAGTGCTAGGATTACAGGCGTGAGTCACTGTGCCCAGTCGCATGGTATAACTTTCCATCCAGTTACTTTCAACCTGTATTTTTACATTTAAAGTGCATCTCTTTTGGCATCTGATTCGGTCTTTTATTCAGATAACCACTTCCTTTCAATTAGAATATTCATGTTGTTAGTATTTAATGTAATTATTGATATGGTTGGGTTTAGGTTTACCATGTTATAATGTTTTATCAATTTGTCCCCTGTAGTCATTATTCTTCCATTTCCCCTTTCCTGTCTTCTTTTGACTATTTGAATTTTTCTTTTTTTAATTATTTCATATTGCAGTTAAATTTTTTTCTTTTGGGTTATTTTTATATTGCTTAGTTTTCTGCTGAGACATAAGTTTTTCATTCATTTTCAATGTATTTTTCTTCACCTCATTGAGCAAAATTATAGTAGTTCTTGTAAACTCCTTGTCTGTTAATTCCAACATGTGGGTCATTAGAGGTTGGCATTTATTGGTAATGGGTCACATTTTATTGGTTCTTTGTATGTCAAGTAATTTTGAGTTATACCCTAGGCGTTGCAAATATATGCTGTGTTGCCACTGGGCTTTAGCACTTTTCAGTGGAAGCACTCTCTTACTGGAGAGTGTTTGACCATTTTGTTTTAGCAGCGGTTAACCTGGTTAGACTCACACTGTGAGCTCTGCCTTATCATCTGTGGAAGGTGTTGAATTTTTAGTTCAATTATTTAAACCTTTGCAGCAGTGCCGTTGAGACTGTCCTATGCATGCATGGTTCTGGGTCAGCCTGAGATGTGTGTGGTGGGCATATGCAGAATTAGGAGACCCCTCATCTGTCTCCCTTCTGAGCTCTCCCCTTCACTCTCCAGTGACAGCTGTGACTGCCTGGGCTAATTTCCCTGGTTCCTCTAGCCAGAAAGATGGTGGGGTTTCTCTTAGTATCTTTGTCACTTGTCCCTTGCCACATTGTTCTGAGACTACATCCCACTCCAGAGGCAAAGTCACAAACAATGAAGAGCTCACTTCCAGACCATCACCACACCAAGTTCTGACTCCCTTCAACAACTTTCCTGCTCTTGTTTACTTTTCAGAATCCTTGGGTAGTTTTAATTTTTGTCCAAAGTTCACACTTGCTATCAGTGGGAGAGTTGGTCTATAGAGGAATCCATCCATTGTACCAGAAGCCAACACCCTAGGCAAAGGGTTGGCAGTGCTGGCTGACATCTTGCTGCTTGTGATGAAAGTGAGGGACAGACAAGCCAAAGAAGGAATGTCAAGAAGTCAAGAAGCCAAGACTTGCTGGGTTTGAAAATTAAACTGTTTCTTATTCCTAACTTCTTCAAAATCCCCAGATTAAGAAAAGGCTTCACAGCAAAGATCAAATTCACACTGAAATTATAAGAGCCTTTGTTAAGCTCTCAGAAAGACCTAAATTGGTGCCACAGTGTACTGTTTAGCCAACAAAAGTCCCTCTAAGGACCTTAAGTGCATGCCTCACAGGTCCTCTCCATGAAATAAAAGGCTCTTCATAAATCTTAAGAGCAATTTCCCACAGCATTCTCACAGGAAGCCCAAAGTAGAGAAGAGTTTATCTTGAAGACGTGTGTGGCTCAAGCTCTTGTCTAGCAGAATGGATTATAAATTGATGCCTTAAAAACCACAAAGTTGTTTTTTTAAAGAAGTGTATCAGCTTGGACTAAGAGAGACACAGACAGCACAAAATGCAAAGAGATCTTTGGATCCCCCAAACTTCTACGTCAGGAAGCAGGCTGAGAAACGACTCAATTGCAAACACAGGCTACGTTTTAGGGAAAGGGGAAGCTGATTCAGAGGGTGGAGCAAGGGCCTGGAGGACAGAGCCAAAAGCCACAGCGACTCACTCTCAGGTAGTAGGATTGAGCCCCAAACAGGGAACTGGTAACTCGTGCCCAGCTGGATTTCAGAATTGCTATGGACCAATTACTTCTGTATGCTCGTCATATTTACACATTCTGAATTGGAGTGTCTATGGTGGCTCTCCTCCGCCTGGCTCACCACTGTATTTAGGTGAGATGGGCAAGAAACCACAACTGAAGACCATCATTCACCTGGAGCTGATGGAGAGGATGCTTTCCTGGACTTTGAGCCTGATGCTGTGATGGGATGAGAGATTGGGGAAGTGCAATGTAGGTAAAAGGAAAAGTCTATTTTGCATGCAGTAAGAATGTAAATGATGGAGTCCAGAGGGGAGCCTGTATTGTATTTTCCAGAAATGACCAGAACAATATATCCAGGCCCATGTGCTCTTCCAGAACCCTGCCACTCCCCATCAAAAGGTGGGGTCTATTTCCTCTCTCCACGAACCTGGGCAGGATTTTGTGACTGTCTTGAATAGACTGTGGCAGAAGTGGAGCTATGACTTTCAAGTCATCAAAAATGATGCAACTTCCATCTCAATCTGTCTCCCTCTCCCAGTCTCACTCCCCACACCCACCTCTTAATTCTCACCCTTCAAATCTAGCCACCATGTTGTGAGGAAGCCCAAGTCCCATGAAGGGGCCACATGTAGGTGTTCTAGCCAACAGCCCCTGCTGAGGTCTCAGCCAAGAGCCAGTGTCAACTGCCGGGCATGAGAGGGGGCCTCCCCTGGTGTGCTCCCAATTCCTGAGCCACAGAATCTGTAAGCATAACAAAGGGTGGTTTATGCTACTAAGTTTGGGGTCCTTTGTTATGCAACCAGAGTAACTGGAACAATGGATTTGCAGCAGATTGCCAGAGTCCCAGAGGTGCACACCACCCCCCCACCAAGGTCACACTTCCCACATTGGAAAAGGGAACGGGTCCTCAGGATAAGGAGCCTGGATAGCCACAGGAGAAGGCTGATTCCTGCGCAGAGGGGGAGATGGAAGCCTCGCCCTGAGCCGGCCCAGCCTTCCCCAGGCCATCCAAAGGGAGTGACTGTTTTCAGGGGAACAAACCTCACCCACTGTTCTTCTCTCCTGTAGCCACTGGAGTCTGGAAGTACAGGGAAGGAGAAGAGCCCAGAGAATTTCTGAAAAGGGGAAGGAGCATGGCCCTGCAGCTTTCTCTAGATTCTGGTTCTTTAGCACAGATGGAAAAACATCTCATCAAATCAAAATGCGAGCCTTGGCCCCATTCTATGGTGTCTGGCATTTTTCTTCTTCCATTCTCTTCACCCCTGTTTCGTTATTTCAGCATTGTCTGAACCCTTGTTGTTCCCAGTGTGGTTCTCCAACCAGCAACAGTGGCATTGCCTGTGGAGATGGTTTGAGAGGCAGGATCTGAGGC
Source organism: Piliocolobus tephrosceles (assembly GCF_002776525.5). NCBI lineage: Eukaryota > Metazoa > Chordata > Mammalia > Primates > Cercopithecidae > Piliocolobus > Piliocolobus tephrosceles. The sequence continues at coordinate 4,974,041 of NC_045446.1, read as the reverse complement.
TAGCTCCAAGTCTGCAGAGTACGTATCTGCAGGATTCCCAGGCACAGAGCTTGAGAAAGGCAGCTCTATGCAACCTCACTGGCGAGTCCAGCTGGCTGGGAGAGCAGAGGGACACTCAGTCCAGGGGAGGCCAGAGCATGGATAACCCGCACAGCTGATAGGAACAGCACCAGCTCCACCCCCACGGGAGGCTGGGGACCTTCTCCAGACACTGATGCTGAGGGGCAGCATCTGGCCCAGGGATGGCAGAGAAGGGTCTGTCTCATGTGCAAACCTGGTTGCTGGGTGTTGGCCAGGGTTGCTGGGCTGAGGATGATTTGGGAGGGAGAGTCTAGACGCTGGAGGAAAGAACTCTGTCATCAATTAGCTGTGTCTGCCGGCGCATGAGAGGGGAGTGGCGCCTCATGGGTGTTATTTGCTCTCCTTGCCTAGAATGTGCAGAATTACTTTTGTGCCATTTAAACTTTCTTTCCTCCTCTCCTTCCTGCTGGAAGATTTTCCAAGAGACGTTGCCGTTTGTGTTCCATCACTGCACGTGCCGGTCACCCATCAGCCTTCCCTGGGTTCATGTGGACAGGACGAATGTGAGACCGGTGGTGTCCGGCCTGGACCTGGCCCCAGACATCCATGGCCACACCAGTTGCTCAAGAGCCAAAGGATCTTCCAAGCCAGCAGTGTGGGGCCCCAGCCCGTGCGATTCGTTGCTGTGCTCACTCCTGACAGCACGCTCTCCGCAGCCTCTGCTGCGTGGTCCGGCAGCAAGGTGCCCAGGTCTCAATATGTCTGGTTCTGGTTATTTTCTGAAAAGCAAAACAGCTGTGTGTCTTGGATCTGGGGACACTGCACAATTCCTTTTATCACCAAATGCCTGCTTCCCCATGGGACATCCCAGTCCCTCAGAAGGAGCCGCTGAATGGCTTGCAAAACCCCTTAGCTCAGACCTTCTCCCCTGTCCGCAAGCTGGGCAAGGAAAGCTATTCCCATTCACAGATGAGCAAATTGAGGTTCCGAGAGGTGAGGGGCGCTGCAAATCACACAAGCACTCAGAGCCAAAGCTGGGATGGACGAGTGGGGGCAGCCATAGCCCTGTGTCCTGCACATGGGCTGAGCACCCCATGGGGCACCTCTCTGAGTTCACCCGGACCGAATGCCAGCCGGTGGGGCTGGGCGCAGGCACCAGGGCTGGTGGGAAACCTCCCCAGTTCCTTCTAAGGAGCATGCTGGACCCACACCCTCCCACAGAAGCTTTTCTGGAAAGAAGCCTGATGACCTCAGCACATTTTTTCCAAACACACCCTTCCTCCCTCTCCCAAAATCTCAGTGTCTTTGGACCATTTCCCTGAGGATTGGCTAAGGCAGGGCTGAGGGCCCTCGCAGGGGACTCCCTCCTTGAGCGGCCCTGCAGCCCCCATCCCACCCCCAGCCACTGTCCTGGCCTGCTCAGCTGGGATCTTCAACAGAAAAACCACAAATAATTGAGCTGTTTAGGAGAACATCAGTCTGGGTTTCCATGGCAACAACCTCTGGAGCCAGCTGCCCTGACAGCTAACAGCCCAGGGCCAGGCCAGCCTGCCTCCAGTCGGGCAGAGGACATGGGTCCACGCTGGCTTCTGGAGTTCCAGGCTAGGAGCCTGGTCCTCCACGACAGAGGCCAGGCTGGGTACCAGGAGGGGAAGCCTAGAGGGCTGAAGCCAGAAACCCCCAGAACAATCCCCCACCCCCAAATCATCACACACAGGCCAGTTGCTGGGGGCTGGCAGAGCTCCGAGGCTTCACTTCCTCCCTTCTGGCCTCAGCCTCGCCCTCCTGCAAGACCAGTCCCACTCCCCCCAGCAGGGCAGGTGGGGAAACAGACGCCCCGCAGGAATCTGTGGCTGTCCCCAGCACACAGCAGGCGCCTGGTTCCAGAGCTCATTCTGCAATTTGTCTCAGCCTGTGGCTGTTCCCACTCCTGGAGTACAGACAACTCCAGGGGCCCCTGCCTGCCCAGCCTCTAAGGAGTAGAGGGTCTTCTGCCCTCGGGGAATCCTCAGGGTAGCAGAGGCTGTGCTGGTTCCCTGGCCTTTGTCTGCCCTTTCTTGTTCTCTCCCCATAAAGAGCCTTCTCTCCTTACCCATTTTGCTTATGAGAAAAGAAAGGCATAGTGAGAGCAAGGAAGTCACCTGGAGTCACACACCTGCTATGCAGCAGGGCCCAGGTGGACCCAGGACAGTTCATAACCTGTGCCATCTGGGAACATCACCGATCCCACCACACTTGGGGTTGCCAGGCTGCCCACAGCACCCCCCCCCCCCCCCCCCCCCCCCCCCCCCCCCCCCCCCC
>NC_045446.1:4946913-4971619 GCF_002776525.5 Piliocolobus tephrosceles | reverse complement strand
CCCCCCCCCCCCCCCCCCCCCCCCCCCCCCCCGCAGCATAGAACTGACCTTTGAAGGACACAGCCTCTCAGAGACTCTGGAGCCGCTCAGCAGACAACACCCTGGTGCCCCACAGGGCTCATGCCCTGTACCTGGCACCCCACCCGGGGGGTACAGAGAGAAATAAGAGCGGGCTGCTGCCAACCTGGACCTCACCATTGGGTGGAAAGGAGAGTTTTGTGGACCAACTGCCACAAAGCCATGAAACAACATCATAGGTGTGGCTCTACCTGGTAGCAAGTCTCACCAGGAAAGATTTCCAAAAGAGGGAGGACTGAGAAGAGGGCAGCGTGAAGTCCTCCACGTGCTGGGACCAGGAGCCCGCAGACCACCGGGAGGCCCAGTCAGGGGCTGTAGGCGATGCAGCTCTGCTGGAACCACTGCTGAGTGGGTGACAGGTGGGGCCAGAGCAGCGACGTGTGCAAAGAGAGAGGAGCCAAAAACTCCGAAACTAAAGAGCAACTAGAGAAAAGAAGCCTGTCTTTTATTTGTAAATTTGTGACTTTACGTCCCTACTTTGTCACAAAAAGAGGATTCTAGGAGGCTTACAAAATTACAAAAATGCACAAATACAATGTGATTTTTAGTAGGTGAGGAAAACATAAGATGAAGCAGAAGTCAAAATATACGCCTTAAGTCCTCAATGTGTACTGTGTGATGTAGTAGTAAAATTGACTCTGAGTTCCCCAGCAGCCAACGTGAAAAGGAAAACACACCCTGCCATTCAATTTACAAGGAGCATGGGATAAAACTAATGAGCTGCTGGGAGACACTGGGCTACAGCTACTTCTGAAAAAAAAGAGGAACTTGTCATCAAGATCACGTTGACAGTGTCAGCATGACTAGCAACTGGACAGTGTCCCAGCACACACACAGGGATGCCTCTGGCCCATTTTAATCACAGTATCCCTGGGGGCAAGAGGTTGGCTCAGGCCCCCTGCAAGGGATAAGCTGAGGTAGAGGGGCCTGCAGCTGTCTGGTGGCTGGGCCCGAAGACGCTTGAGCACAGCTTAGAGGGTGGGGCATATTGGAATCCAAACCTTGCAACTCCCATGGGGATGGGGACTTTGTGGAATCCCACAAGATTCTGCCAAGTCCCCATCCCCCGCCCCTGCCGTCCTTCCAGTTGGAACTAAGTTACAGAAGCACCCACTTGGAGCCTGGTGTTCAAACTTGGCTGCAAGCTGCAATCACCTGGGAGTTTACAAAGTTACTGGGCGCTGGGTTCCACTCCCAGTTCTGATCTAATCTGTCCGGGGTGCGGTCTGGGCATGAAAAGTTTTTCAGGCTCTCCAGGTGATTCTCGTGTGCAGCCAAGTTAGAGAACACTGGCTCCTGGGGAGGTGGATTACCTGTCCTCCCGGCAAAGCGCAGGACTCGCTGTTTGGCAAGCTTCCAGCAGCAGGGAGTTCGGATGGCTCCGTGGGGAGCCTCACCCCAAGGCGACAGCTGGGTGGAGGGTGCCCCAGCAAGCCGTGGGGCTGAAGGAAAGCCACCCGCCTCCCAGCAGGGGTCCACCATCAGCCATGGGGGTCCTCAAAAAATAATATGGGTGGGCTCTGCTTCTAAGTGCCAGTTATATAAGTGATTGTATTCCTTAGATGAGCTTTTCCCCAAGACTGTGTTCCGCACGGCGCTCATTTCATGATGGTGGGAGCCAGTGACACGCCAGAAGAAATTCCATGGCAAAGAGGCCGTGGAGCCTGTGGCACCCAATGTTAAGCAGATATTTTTCACTGCCAAAGATGCTGACTCAGCTCTAGCGCCCCGTTCCCCAAACTCTGGGTCATGAAACCCTATTTTCCAGATCTAGTGTTTTTCAGGAGCTGGTTTCATGGCGCTGTGTTCCACAGCCCATTCATTGAGAAAGGCTGCTATAATGATTTCAACCAAACCTGATAATTTTTTTTTTTAAATCATTAATTAAGGTGCTCTTGGGGCCAAAAGAAGGAGAACAACAAGCGTTGAATGCGGAGGCTTCCTGGAGAACCCTCGGAGATAAAGCAGTTGAAACATGTACCCGCAGGTAACCCAACGAACGAGTCAAATCAGACATGTTAGCGCTGCATTGGCTAAATGTCGAAAGAGGTTTACTAAAAATGACAATTCACATTTTGAAACAATTGAATCTATGCCATTCTTTCTGGCAGTCGTCCAATCCTAGGTCCAATCACCTGTTTAAGGAGATTTTCAGCTGGTGACAAAATAATTCCATTATGAAGAGCTAATACGTTTAAGGAAAAAATATATAAATCAACAGAAAAGGACAAGGGACAAGAAGAAAAACTAAGAAATACAGACAGCCAACAGAGGCCTGGTGAACAGCCTGGGTTATGCCACAGTAAAAAGCATTTCCCCCCAAAGCTGAGTGACTTAAAACCCCGATGTCTGTTTCTTGCTCACACTCCGTGGCAAGCGAGAGTCCCAGGCCTTTCTTCCCATCAGTCTAGAGCAGAGGCTTTTGGAGGCTCAATCTCAGCTCGAGCTCTAAGATCGCAGGAGGGCCAGGGACAGTGGAAGGAGTGAACATTGGCTCTTAAAGTTCCTTCCAGAAGCAACACACACTGCTTTCACTCCCACCTCCTTGGCCAAAAAAGTCCCGTGGCCACACCCGTCCTCAGAACTGGTGGGGAGTGCAATCTTACCTGAGCCCTGGAGGAGAAACCAAATTCAATGGGAACAAAGACGGCCACCTGGAGAAAAAGTGCTCCACCTCATTGCCAAAGAAGTGCACATCAGAACAACCAGGAGACACTGTGCAATTGTTTGCCAAAGCTGACAAAAGCAAAAGCAAAAGTGAATGGAACCTTGCCTTTAGGCAGTTTATCTTTTTAGCCTTTTGGTGGAGAGAAAGGGAGAGAGAGGGCTGGGGACCTGGGGAGGAGTTGGGACGTTCAGCTCAGTGCCAGCGAGCGAAAGTGATGTCAGGCACAGGTGAGGGAAGGGCAGGCCAGAATACCTCTCTCTGACTGTGCTGGAAGGTGACTCATGCACCGTGGTTCTCATTAAGATTAGGATGCGAGTGCCTTAGAAGCACCGTTTGCCTTGCGGGTGCCTGTAGCTAATCCTCACGCAGAGAGAAAGGCTGAGGGAAGGTCAGGACAAACAGCATACCCTCATCGTCCCGCTGGGGTTCTCCGGGACAGGACGATAGGACAATAGTCCATAACAGGAGACCAAGAAGCAAAGACCACCTATCCCATGAAGGAAACTTACAGTGTATGAATAAAGAAACTGACCATTGCAGGGATTATCCAGCCCAGGAGTCCAGGTGTCTAGGAAGCCAGGAGACCTACGTGAGTGGGCAGTGCGGTGGGATGAGGTTGTGAGCTTCTGATGGTGCTGCCAAGAAAATGAGTTGTTTCTGGAAGGTGGTGGCCTTCATGTCAGAGCCAGAAGAGCCAAGTACAAATTGAGCAAAAGACCCAACTGGAGGGTCCTCCACAAGAGAGGGCTCCGGGGGTAACCAGGACAAAGGGCACAGAATTCTTCACAGCAAGAGCAGTTTTACGGATTCACTAATAGGTCATGTTCGACAAGCATTGGCCCGCACTGGTCACAGGCCATGCATTGAGCTAGGTACTGGGGAAGTGGCTTGTCCACTCATTCATTCATTTATTCATTCATTCCAGGGGTTTCCTCTGCATCCCCTGTGGGCCAGGCACTGTGGTAGGTGCTTGGAATGAGGCGGTGAACTGAGTAGATATGATGTCTGCACGCAGGCTCCGTTCTCATGGAGGAGACAGACAGCGCATAAACCCGTAATAAGACAGAAAAATGGGGTACAAGGTAACAGGGCCATCAGGGAGTCATAGCAGTTAGTGTTTCCTCGGCACAAACTCAGTACCTTGAACGTGTCGATGTCATTTTCATCCTCACTGCAGGAGAAAGTTCTGTTATTTCCCCCATTCCACAGATGAGGAAGCTGAGTCACAGAAAGCCAAGGTGACCTGCGCAGGGTCCCACAGCTCATGAAGGGTAGCCTGGAAAGTTGAAGCCAGGCGGGCCAGCTGCAGAAAACCTGCAGGAACCTCAGTGCAAGGTGGTTTTATTGGAACTGAGGCCTCAAGCAGGGGAAGGCGGCCTCCTGAGACGCTCTGGGCAGCCAGGGCCTGCTGAGGTGGGAGCAAGCGTGGTGGAGTGGCTGGAGCCTGGTGGGGAAGGGAAGGAGGGAAATGGCCTTGGCAGGAGCAGACATGAAAAGCAGGTTGATTTTATTTCACTTGAAACGGGATGCCATTGACACCACCTCGCTCTAGTGGAAGCAGACGCGGGGCGGCCGGAGCCAGGCTTTCCAGGGTCAAGGCCACGGTGTATTTTAAATGGTCGAGACGGGTGTACGGCGCAGGTTTCTGGGCCCACTTCCAGAGATTCTATCTCTGCAGGTCTGGGCAGGGGCTCCGGGGCCGCCTTTGAAACTCTCTCCAATGCACACACACCCGCTGCGAGCCCCTGGACACACTCCTACCCCCAGGAAACCAAAACTCCCTGTGGACACCAGGGCCCTCTTCCTGGAGGAAGAACAGTTGAGCTGCTCCCTGATGGAAGAAAGACAGTTCCAGAACACGTGATGGTGAGGACGAGAATTTCAAGCCAGGGAGAAGAAGTGAAGGAAGGCCTGGGAGCCCGGAAGTGGAAATTGCAGACCAGGGCTGAGCTGGAGGGGACTTTGGGGTGACTGGATCACAGAGCACAGAAAGGGATGAAACAAGCCTGGGTCATAAGTTGGGGCTCCTTCAAAGCAGCCACAGACCCGGGGGAGAGGCTGTGGGCGCAGCTAAGACCCTCAGTTGGTGGGTGAACTCTGACCCTCCTGGGGCAATCCTGGTGATCACAGCAGCAATAGTTCATTTTCGGGGTGGGCCAGGCCGGGCACTACACACATTCCTAGCAGTGATTGGATTTGATCTGTTGGGTTTTGTCTGAGACAAGGTCTTGCTCTGTCATCCAGGTTGGAGTGCAGTGGTGCAGTCACCACTCTCTGAACCTCGACCTCCCAAGCCCAAGCAATCTTCTAGCCTCAGCCTTCCAAGTGACTGGGACCCCAGGTGTATGCCACCATGCCCAGCTCATTTCTTTATTTTTTTGTAGAGATGAGGTTTCACTATGTTCTCCAGGCTGATCTCAAATTCCTGGGCTCAAGTGATCCTCCTGCCTCAGCCCCCCAAAGTGCTGGGATTATGGGTGTGAGCCACCGTGCCCAGCCACATTTGATCCTTTTAACAGCCCTATGGGCAGATGCAATGATCACCTCCATTCTATAGGTGGAATAACTGGGGCTCGAGTCAGACCACATGGGCCATGATTAGCAGAAGTTAGGTCTCTTTGGGGACCAAGCCTTCAGAGAATAAAAATAGCTATACGGACAGTAACACAAACCCACCTCACTTATCCAAATTCTGAAATCCAAAAACTCTGAATCCCAGAATTTTCTCATAACTCACTTGGCATCAAAACCTGACCTGGAATTTTGGCAGCAGAAAAAGTTTCACCGGAACAAATCTTCATTTGTGTTCTTCAGGGTGAACATCCGTCTGTTTCGTGGATTGGAATACAGGACACTAGCCCAGCTGCACTGGAGGGCAATAATAGATGAAATTCTCACCGAATTCCCTTTCTAAAATCCACAAAAAAGGCCCAGTCTTTTAGCAGAAGGGTGGTCTTTGACTCTACTGCAAAGATCCTGCTGTCAGTTGGAGGGAGGTTAGGAGTCCCCATTTCTAGTTCCCGTCCTGCCACTCCCCCTGGTTTCTCTCTGTGGCGGAATGGGAGTGGCTCCTGGGTGAGGCTTCCGGGCAGGTGAGTAAGAAGCTCTCTGCCTGAAGTTCCCTGGGCGAAGGGAAGCTGTCGGCCACCCTGTTTCTGGGACTGATGGCCCTTGAGGAAGGGTTGGTCTTTTTACCCTGTGAGAAGGAGATTTGGGCCCAGGAGACCTGGGTGCTAGTGGTGGCCTGCTCCATCAAACTCCATTCTCTAGGTGGAATAATTGGGGCTCAGCTTGGCCTCATTTTTCTCTTTGCAAAGCATGAGGACTGGGAGCAGAGATCAGCAGGCCCCTTGGCTGGGGCTGCCTGGGACGCGCTAAAGCCGGACACAAGGCATTTTCTCAGACCCAGCCCCCAAACCCCCCAGGCCCCCAGGTCCTAGGACGAGCTCTGCGCACCCCGCGCTCTCGTTGATGGGTGGGCAGGCCCGGCGTCCTCACTTTCCATGACTATTCCTGCTTTTCGGGGTGGAGAGCAGGGGCCTTCCCGGAGCCTGGATTCCCACGGGTGGGGGCCTGGGGGAGGCCGTGGTGGGCGCTGAGCAGGCCCAGGGAGGCCGCGCACCCCCGGCCCCCGCGCCGCCCGCCGTCCAGGCGGCCCGGAGCCGGCTGCGGGCAGCAAGGGCCGCGGGGCCCCGCGCTCAGTGTCTGCCCCACTCAAACCCCAGGGTAGGGAGGGATTTCCATGGGGCTTACGGTGATTTATAATGGGAAACCTCCGCTTTCCTCACACATTGTTCTCCCTGACAGAGGAAAGAAAGACGGCACTAAATCTCCTCTCATCATAGTAATGATGAAGCCCGCGGCGTCCCGGCCCCATCCCAATGCCCTCGACGACAACAAAGTGCTCTATTGTGATCTATTACATTTTTCTCAAAAAACCTTCAGCCGCGCACAAGGCCAGCGCCATATCCTGCACTGGCCCTCCCTCATTGTCCTCGCCGAGGGAAACGGAATGTGTCAGTCTGAGTAATGCGCCTTCAATGCTTCTCAGGAACCGCTGGCTCGGCCGGGATAAAGCCTCCCCCACGCTTTCTCAGGCCCCGGCCCGGGATGAAAGCTGCCCGCGCCGCCGGGCAGCCACCGCGCCACCTGGTCCACGGGCCGGGGCCAGTTCTGCCGGCAGGGCTGGTGGCCGGCCCCTTCCCTGCTCCCACCCCCCATCGTGGGCCCAGGGGGTGAGAATGGGGGCAGGGGGGACTAGGAGAGGGGAAGCAGGCGGTTACAGGGGCAACAGGGAGCCGGCCTTCAGGAGCTGGAGGGGAAACTGAGGGACTCAAGAGCTGGGAGGAAGCAGGTATGGGGAGGTGAGCCTGGCCACAGTCCTGGGGCGACCCTCCCCTGCTCTGTGCTACCCTACCCAGTCCCAGCCCCTGCCCTGCGGGTGACCAAGAGGTAGCAACTCCCACCAGAGTCTGAATTACAAAGCTCTAAACACACCCTTCCCATGGTTTCCACGTGCACGGTTATCAAAATCAAACCCAGCTACCTATATGGTGTCATTCATTCATTCACTCACATGCATTCATTCCCACTCTGACGGGTGTTTCAATGAGTGGGGAATGGGCAGGTGCAGGTGGGGGGTGGAGGTGAAGGTGGCTCTGCCTGCAGCTTGGGTCCCACCTGACGCCATGATCCCCAGCAGGACCTGCTGCATCCGCTGCAAGACCCCCTGCCAAGTGAGAATGCAGACCCCTGCATTTCCCAAAACTGCTGCAGGCTGTTCAGCGGGGACAGCATAGCATTGAACCAAACGCTGACACGAGCTGAAGCTGGCCTTGTGTGACCGAGCGATCGCCAGCCGGCTGGTGACAATGGCCCTGCTCTTTGTAACTTCATTCCCTCCGCGTGCTGGGGCTCGGCCCATGCAAGGGCGCTGACTCCAGGGTGGAGGGGAGTCATCAGCCTGTGACTGAGTCTAGCCTCCCTTTCGCTGGCCGGGTGAGGCTGAGCCTACACACAGTTGACAACTCTGGAAAATCGGGTTCAACCAGACAAACTCAAAGCCCCGCACATCCTAGGTCCACACCCTAGCTCCGCACACAATGCAGTGTTCACCCCGTGACTGCTGTGGACCCCTGCTCTGCAATTACTCACCAGTGATTGAGGGTTTGCAGCGGTAAGAGCCTTGAATTTCACCTCATCCAACTGCTTTATTGATTAGATGGGGAAACTGAGGCCTAGAGTCCATCTCCAGCCCCCACCTGGCTGCCGCCTGCCCTCATGAGCCTCCCCTCCCAGGAGCCGCAGGCTGTGAGAGGCAGGCCCCAGTCTCCCCTCCAGCTGATCTTTAGCAGCTGGACCAGAGCAGAGCTGACCCAGGAGCAAGCCTGGGCCACAGAGTTGCATATGGTCCCCAGACCTCTGCGGTCATCATTCACTGTGCCCAGAGGAAGAACAAGGCCAGTCTTCCAGGTAGCTGGGCGCTGGAAGGACCCAAGAAGAAGAGCCTGTCTCCAAGGGCCTGCCCTACTCCAGCATCCTTTTCCTGGGGAACCCAAGACTCCACGTCAGGGCCTGTTGGCCAGTGTGGAGCCTCTGCCTTGGCACCAGGACACAACATTCTCACAGGCCTTCATGCCTGCCCCCATAGGCCTGGGTACAGACAAACCAGCAAAATGGGCTCTGAGGCTGTGTGCCAGCTGGGGATGCAAGGTGAGAGGGCAGAGGCACTGTGGCAGGTAGGAGCTCACCCCAAGCTGGTACCTTCTCATGGAAGAATTGAGGGAGAAGACTGAGAACAAACACCCTACCCAGCCATGCCTTTTGCAAAGAGACTCTGCAGCATCTCCCATGGAGAAGTGGGTTATGTCTCCCCACCCTGAACCCGGACTTGTTGTATGACTCACTTTGACCAACAGAATATGGTGTAAGTGGCAGAGTGCTGATTCTAGCCCAGGCCTCAAGGGACCTTGCATGCTGCCCTGTGGTCTCTCATACCTCCACATAACCCTGGCAGCCTGCAAGAGAATGACAAATTTGTGGAGGCAAGCCAAGCTGGTCCAGATGTTCCAGTCAAAGCTCAGAGATGAGAGAGAACCCAGGCAATAACAGTGAAGCTGCCTACCTGACTTGCCACTGATGCTGGACACATCAGTGAGCCCAGCCCAAAGCAGAAAACCGCCAAGCTGAGCCCAGCCTCACCTGCCAAGCTAAACATTCAGGCATTGTTTTAAGCCCTTTTTTTGGGGATGGTTTGTAATGCAGAAATTAATTGCATCTACAGTGCCAGGCAGCTAAAAAGGCCACTGTTCACACAGTTGCTGTCTTTCTTTCTTTTCTCCAGTATCAATTCTTTCCCTACCCTAGAAGCTCAGCTCAAGTACCCACTGCCCTGGAGCCTGTCCTGACCATGTCAGCCTGTAGTGCAGAGGCATCGAAATGTAGCAGAAAGAGCTCTGCAAAAGGGAGTGGAAAGCCCCACTTCACAGCATCATTCACTCATTCCCTGAGATTTGTGCAGAGAAGACCCAGAAAGCAGGGCAGGGAGCTGGCCTTCACATAGTTGGCAGTCCAACGGCAGACAGGCTAGGAGACAGAAGAGGACCACGTGGGCTCTTCCCTGCTCTAACCAGGTGAGCCCATGGGAATGCAAAAGCTGCCCCAGGAAAACATGGTACCCAGACCTGAGCCCACGTCCATGGCTACCTCACTGGCCCACCTCTGACAATTCCTTCTATCCTGTGGACTCTGGCCCCACTAGATTGGAAGGGCCAGGAAGGCAGACAAGGAGGCACTTACTCTACATCTCACAGGGCAGACAGGACTCAGGCTAGCATGCCACCCTCAGAGGTACTTGGAAAACCTTTGCTCAGTTGGACTGGATGAGACTGTGTTGCATTGAATTGAATTAACTGAGTTGAATGGAAATGAACTAAATCAAATTAATAACATCCTTGCCTGGCAGTAACACAGTCTCATCTCCAACAATGTCTCCAGGGTGGGGACCATGTTTCACCCCCTCTGGTCTCCCCCTCCAGATGAGCACAGGGCTGGGAAGTAGGCCAGGACTCAGGGCTGTTTGGCTGACACAGGTTGACCATATTTGTAAAGATTGCCTCTCCTCTGGATCCAAAAACTCCAGAAAAGGAACTGTCTACCCATCTCCTTCATCTGTGTTTATGCCACGATTTTTGGAGGGTGGGGGGCTCCTACCATGGGCCAGAAGCTTTGCTGGGTCTTGGGGATGTTAGGGTAAATTACCTTATTTAAGTGATCTTGTTTATGATTTATTATTATTTACTTTGCTTTCCTTGCTGCCCCCAGGACCTAGCAGAATTTCCCGAGCCCCAAAGCTCGTGATCTGGCAGGCGAGGTGAGCACAAAGAAACCTCAGAGGTAGGAGTGGAGGCAATGCTGCGCAGGAGCTCTGTGGAAGGTGCTTTTGGGGGACACAAGGGGTGCTCTGCCCCAACAGTGGGGTCCAAGAAGCCTTCTTGGATGAGGGGACCCTGGGCAAAAACCACACACAGGATTTGGCAGGATGGGCACAGCAGGGTAGTGGTCCTGGAGGAGACAGAAGCCTGAACCCGCGTGTCAGGATGGCACAGCCAGAGGTGGCCAGGGAGGGACAAGTCCAGGAGCCCTTCCTTGCCTCCTTGAGGAGTTCAGGGTTGTCCCCAAAGCAAGTGAGGAAACCTGGAGGATGGCGTGATGGATGGTGCCATGGTTTCCAGGCCTTCCCCACTCCTGGATCCACACCCTCTGCTGTGTGACTTTGCTATTCCTCACCTGGACATGCGCACGTCCTTCCCCACAGAGGCTGGGCTCCAGCCAACGGGCCAGGGGCAGCAGTGACGGGAGCAGAGGTTTGAGTTGTCCTTGCACAGAGCCAACGCCGAGAGCAGTTCCCCAGCAGCTGCCGGCCCCAGGAAGCAGAAAGGCCTCACACAAACCGAGAGCCTGAACCCAGCCCAGCCCCCTGGAAGCAGGCTTGTCCCCTCCCATTGCTTCCCAGGGTCACTTCCCAAATCAGATGCTGTCTCCGTCAGTTCAGACTGCCAAAACAACACCACAGACTGCGCAGTTTAAATAGCAAACATTTATTTCTCACAGTTCTGGAGGTTGGAAGTCCATGGCCAAGTCACTGGCAGATTCAAAGGCTGTTTGCCGGTGGCCATCTTCTTGTGGGGTCCTTGTGCGGCAGAGAGTAGAGAGAGAGCTGGTTCTCTGGGCCTCTTCTTATCAGGGCACTAATTTCATCACGGGGCCGCACCCTCAGGACTCAACTACATTCCACAGGCCCCCTCTCCAAATGCCATAGCATTGGGAGTTGAGGCTTCAACATATGGATTTGGGGAGGATGCACACATTCGGTCTGTAGCAAGAATTCAGACTCAAACTCTCGCCTCAGGCTCTAATGCACCCAAACCCAGCAGCCACGCACCGCACACCCTGGACAGCAGGGGACTCCTGGGTGGGTGAGGACAGGTTTTGGGGCTCAGGAGATAGTCCCTGGGTTTGTCTCGCCAGCCTTCGCCCACGCCTTGACCTAGAATGGGCCTCCTGACCCAGAACATAGGGATCGGGGCCTGGGAAGGTTGAGGGAAGCATTAAATGAAGTGGCCCTGTGTCATCTGTCTGGCACCCCATAGGCGCTTAAATGGTGCAACCAGGATGCCACGGCCCGAACCTGCAAACACGTTTCCGCAACTTCAGGCCGGAGGCAGCCAAAACGCTTCCCAGCTCCCCTTCCCTGGGGCCCTCCTGGCAGTCCCTGGAGCCAGCCCCTTGGCTTCTGCCTGGCCCCTCCCGGGCGGCCAGCCTGTCCCAGAGTCCCCACCCAGCCCTGGCGCCGGCAGGCAGCAGACGCTTGCTGGTGGGTGGTCGAGAGCGCGTGCCCGGGGAGAGCTGCCTCCACACCATTCACTGATCTAATCAATATCCTGCTCCTTCCGAGACCCCGATCACAGGCCCATCCAAGCGGGGGTCTGGCTGTGACCCCTTCTTCACCCCAAACTTCCCCCATGGCCACCACCTCCCCCTTCCCTCTCCCCAGCCCGCCAGGGTGGGCCGCTGGGAGGAAGCCCATCTCTGACGTGGACCCTGCATACAGGGGGTCGTGGGCCTGTCAGATTGGGTCACCCGAATCAAGGGTGATGATAAAACCTGTCCCTCCAAATTAGGCCAGAGTCCCCGGAGCCCCGCTGATTATAGCCTGTGCACCGCGGACAAAGGGTCTCTTGAGGGTCATTAATATGGATTGGGGCCCATTGTTTTCTCAAATTAGGCCACAGGGAGCGCTTCTTGGGGAAGCACATAGCGGGTGGCATGGTTGGGGGTTCCTGGGTTCCCGCCTAGTGTCCTGCGAGGCCAGTCTGGCGGGCCGGCAAGGAAGAGGCCAGACCATTCCCAGGCTGAAGGCTGGGGCTCGGGGGTGAGGCCAGGGCCAGTGGGCTTCCCCAGCTCACCTGCAGAATGTTCTGGAGAAGTTAAAGGATCCCTCTGAGTACCTGCCGGGACTGAGTGAGAATTCTTAACTCACACAGAGGGTCTCGCTGTCTGCAAAACATTTTAGATTCTCAATGCCTTTCAACCTCCAGCACCCTGGGAATTCCACTCCAATGCTCAGCGTGGGAAACTGAGGCTCCAAAAAGTCCAAAGGCTGTCTAGCTGGTTCATAAGCCTGAATGCAGGCGCCCCTCCTTCAGCTCGTGACATGCCACATCACCGAGGGACTCACTGCCTGCGTTCAAGAACAAGGGTGGCTCAGATACATCGTGTGCACACGTCACCATGACGACAGCCATGGGCTAAGCACATGGAGGCCTTAGATCCTACAGCAGGTTGCCCTTTCCTCTTCTCCTCTGACTTCAAGCCCAGTAGCCTGGGGCTTCGCTGGGTCCCGGACACTTGTGCACGCGCTCACCACACTTTACAGTTTATCACGTAAGTTTGCTCCATTATTTCCTGTGAGCTTTGCAACAGATCGTTTTTTCAGGTGAGTTCAATGATGGCACAGTGTCATCTCTATTCCAGGAGAGGGAAGGCTCCGGGAGCCAAGGGGTCCTCACAGGCTGTCACAACCTGGCTGCCTGTGGTGAAGAGCAGAGGTCAAGGTTGAAGGGATGAAGACCCCGATCGTGCCCTCACCTGGCTGAGGTGCGGTGGGGCAGAAGGACTCGTAGCCAGCACCCTGCACCCTGCGGGGTGAAACTGGGCTCAGGAAAGGAATGGGCCCCAAGCCACCACAGCCCGAGGTAAGAGGGTTCCTGCCCAGGACTTTTTAAGGGGCAGGACGTGGGAACAGTAGGGCAGCTACAAGATTCGTGGAGCCCTGTGCAAAACGAACATGCCAGACCCTCCTTCCAGGACGATCAGAGCATCCAACCACGTGCAGGGCCCTTCTGAGCCACGGCCCCTGTGGTGGGGCTGGGGCGAGGAATCGTTCCTTCGATACCTGTCTGACAAGCATCTGTCTGCTTCGTGCCAGGCACTGCCCTGGACAAAATGGGTGCAAGTCCTTTCTCCATGGGTCCAGGAGGGGCTGCTGACAGATGAAAAACAAAACAACTGCAGATCATGCCACTGCTCCGTAGAAAACAGACTGGGGGTGAGGTAGGATATTGCTGGGGGGCCCCTTAGTGGATAGGATGATCAGACAAATGGAGGCTCCCAGAGGACGAGGGACAGCCGTGTGGGGCAGTAAGACAGGAGAAGGGAACAGCCCAGTAAGGGAGCGGAGGCTGGAAAGTTGTTGCTTGGTCCTCGTCCTCCGTCCCGCTGGCTCCCTGCACAGGCACCAAGAGGGATCAGAGTCCCCACCCCTGGGTAGGCCCTACACCCCCACCCCCACCCCTCTGCTGAGCCCAAGCCTCTGCAAGTCCCTGGGGACCTGCCTCCTGCACCCTGACCGCCTGCTCCCGTCTTTCCTCACTCATGCCTCTGCTCGGGGCGGGGCTGGCTTCGTCCCTCCCCAGATGGATGTGTTTTAACTTTTCACAAAGGAATATGTTTCCAAAAAATAGCAATTAGCCCGGGCAAGGTGGCTCACGCCTGTACTCCCAGCGCTCTGGGATGCTGAGGTGAGGATCACTTGGGGTCAGGAGTTTAAAACCAGCCTGCACAACATGATGAAACCCTGTTTCTACCAAAAAATACAAAAATTAGCCAGGTGTGGTGGCAGGCACCTGTAATCCCAGCTACTCAGCAGGCTGAGGCAGGAGAATGGCCTAAACCCAGAAGACGAGGCAGGAGAATCACTTGAACCCAGGAGGTGGAGGCTGCAGTGAGCCGGGATCATGCCACTGCATTCTACCCTGGGTAACAAAGCGAGACTCCATCTCAAAACAAAAAACAAAAAACAAAAAAACCAGTAATCAGACGGCAAGATGTCATAATATGTTTTCTTGTGAAAATATAAGTTACAAAGCAACACTGTGATGTGACTTAGGAGAAACAAGTGTGGGCCGGGTGCGGTGGCTCATGCCTGTAATCCCAGCACTTCGGGAGGCTGAAGCAGGTGTATAACTTGAGGTCAGGAGTTCAAGACCAGCCTGGCCAATGTGATAAAACCCTGTCTCTACTAAAAATACAAAAAATTGACGGGCATAATGGCGGGCACCTGCAATTCCAGCTACTCAGGAGGCTGAGGCAGGAGAATCCCTGGAACCCGGGAGGCGGAAGTTGCAGTGAGCCAAGATCACACCACTGCACTCCAGCCTGCCTGGGTGACAGAGTGAGACACTCGCTCAAAAAAAAAAAAAAAAAAAAAAAGAGAGAGAGGAGAGAGAGAAAAGAGAAAAGAAAAAACAAGTGGGTGGTATATGTGTAGAAGAACATAAAAAAGACCAGAAGGAACCACATCTAAGCGTGAGCATGTGAGCTCTGATGATCTCTGCCGAGGTTGCCTGCGGTGCCCTAACTGTTCTGTGCTTTCCCGATTGCTTTTGCAATCAACATGTATTATTCTTATGAGCAGAAAAACGCCCTGTTGTGCACATTTGGTATGAGAGCAGGGTGCTGCAGATGAGGAGAAGACAAAGGGGTGGAGTGGGCCAGCTTCTCTAGTGTGGCATCTTCTCCTCTCCTCCTTGCCTGGCTGCCCAGACCCTGAGGGTCACAGCCTCCAGCCACTTGGCTTGAACTCTCGACCTCCGCAGGCAGCCTTACCTTCCCCAGAATGCATACCCACCCTCCACTTCCCTCAGGACCTGCCACCTCCAAACCTTTACCCCTGCTGGGTCCTCCCCTGGGCCACCCTATCCTGCCCAGCTCAGCAGGTGCACGTCTTCCTAGCCTGGGGGGCCTGCTCAGAAGGCAGCTCTTTCAGGAAGCCCCTGGCTGGAGACCCCCCACCTCCCCCGGGCTCTCCTGCTGCCTCCTCTGGCCTCTCTGGTGAGCTGCCCACTCTCTTCCTTGAGACAGAGTTCAAGGTGTGGCTGTCGTGCCTGTGAGGGCAAAGTCTGCAGCCGACTCCTCTCCCTGGCTGTCAGCTCCACAAGGTGGGCGGGTGCTCAGTAAACATTACTAAACTCATCAGCCCCCTTCGGGCAAACGGGACAGTGGGGCGAGGCCTGGCATGGCTGGAAAAAGCAGTCTGGATGCCCCAATTGCGGCTGGCTCAACGGCTTTATCTGACAGCCGTGGGCACCAAGACAAAGAGGCGTTTCCTGGCTGCCTTGGCCTCCTCTCTCCCAGGGGAAGGCAGGGTGACATGGCAAGCCTGGGCCACACAGCTAACCCAGGCCGGAGCCAGCAGCGGTTCCCAACACTGGCTAGGGTCCTTCCGGAGACCTGACCCTGAGCACATCCCAGGACCCCGTCAGCTTCCCAGGGAGAGTTCCCAGAAGTCTGTGCTGGTATGGACAGGAGCTGGAGGCCCTTGGGTGTGCGGCTGCAGACATCACGGGCACCCAGAACCCTGACCAGAGTCAATGTTGTTGTCCCCTTGGCATGCTGGGAAAAAGTTGCTCAGACAGGGCTGGAGGGTTGTCAGACCCTTTGTATCCTCTTCTTTGAGTGTGCGTCTTGGGAAATTGAGAGGTCCTCCGAGAGCTTCCCTTCACCTGACAGTTCCACCCTCAGGATGCAGTTGAGGGGGAGTCTGCACCCCTCAACCCTCTTCTCTGTGAAACAGTTAGGAAAGGTCTGCAGACATCATCATCCAGACTCAATTCCTCCTCCCTGCTATGAATCGTGGACCAAAGTGTTCAGGTCACCACAGTGATGACTCGTGCTGAGCCGGCACTGGGCAGGATCCGCAGCTTGGATGGAATGCCGGCAGGCGCCCTGCTGACCTCATCATGTAGAAGAGTTTTGGAGAGGTCAGGAGTCGCCAAGGGCCTGCAGACAACGCGGTGTGAGGAGGAGAGTGTGAGGTAGCACAGACCTCTGATTCCGAGGTTCCCTTGAACCCTCAGGATTCCCAAGGAACCCTCAGGTCACCCCATTGTCACTCAGTCCAGGGACAGAGCCATGCCTGAATGCACAGCTCACTAGCAACTGTGTGCCAGGTGCCAGGCACCTACAAGTGTGCTGGGCATGGGGCTGAGGTGGGGCTGTGCTGGCAACGCTATAGACAGCATGTTCACACCAAGCACAGCTGCAAGCCCAGGACCAGCTTCCCTCTTTCCATCAGAGCAGCCGCTGGGGCAGCCAGTGTTACTAACATTTCCCATTTGACAGATGAGGAGGCGGCAGGAGGCTGTGCCACTCAACCGACCTAGCGGTCCACACATCGGAGTCCACACTCTGCCACCGTTAGAATGGGGCTTGTGATGGCTGCCCTCACTCAATTCAGGGGTTCCCACCAGAAGCTCTCAGGCCGCACCCTGGGACCTCAGATACACTCTGGGCAAGTGGCAGGGGCCCTGAAAGGTCCAGAGTCCAGCCAACTTCAGGTCTCCCAGGCAAAAGGAGCCAGACCTCCCACACACACCCTCGAACTCAGCAGTCACTCCAAGAGGGCTTCTCTGACAGTCCAGGCTGATGCAGCTCGCCATGGCAAAAGACCTTCCCGGAACCAGGTCCTCACATAGAGGCCCATGCAGCCCTCTGGGAATGCTGAGGCTGGGGGCAGGCATAGACACTGGAGCTCCCGCCTTGTGACAAGTGCCATCCCATGCGGAGGAGCCAAGCCCAATGAACACCCCAAGGCAAGAGGGAAGAGCTCTGTAGGGCAGAGGGCAGCCTGAGCATCTGCAAACAGAGTGGCTCACAGAGAGGCCCTGGGGACACCTGCAGGAGATCCCTACAGAGAAAGGGCTACACCAGGCTCCATCCAGCAAGTAAGGTCTCTGCCAGCTTTGAGATTGTAAGCCCTTTAGATAGGGAGGGAGGGAGGTGGGTGAATGGATGGATGGATGGATGAGTAGATGAATGGATGGATGGATGGATGAGTGGGTGGATGGTTGGATGGGTGGATGGTTGGATGAATGGATGGGTGGATGAGTAGATGGATGGATGGATGGATGGATGAGTGGTGTATTAGTCTATTCTCATGCTGCTAACAAAGACATACCCGAGACTGGGTAATTTATAAAGGAAAGAGGTTTAATGGACTCACAGTTCCACATGGCTGGGGAGGCCTCACAATCATGGCAGAAGGCAAAAGAGAAGCAAAGGCATATCTTGCCTGGTGGCAGGCAAGACAGCGTGCATAGGGGAACTCCAATTTATAAAACCAGCAGATCTTGCGAGACTCTTTCACTACCATGAGAACAGTATGGGGTAAACCGCCCTCATGATTCAATTATCTCCACCTGGCCCTGCCCTGGACACATGGGGATTATTACAATTCAAGGTGAGATGTGAGTGGGGACACAACCAAACCATATCAAGTAGATGGATGGATGAATGGATGGATGGATGAGTGGATGGATGGACAAGTGGATGGATGGACGAGTGGATGGATGAATGGATGAATGGATGAGTGGATGGATGGACGAGTGGATGGATGGATGGATGAATGGATGGATGGATGGATGCATGGATAGATGGATGAGTGGATGAATGAATGGATGAATGAATGGATGGATGGATAGATGGGTGGGTGGATGGATGGATGAGTGGATGGATGGATGAGTGGGTGGATGAATGAATGGATGGATGAGTGGATGGATGGACGAGTGGATGGATGAATGGATGGATGGATGGATGCATGGATAGATGGATGAGTGGATGAATGGATGGATGGATGGATGGATGATGAGTGGATGGATGGATGAGTGGATGGATGGAAGAGCAAGTGGATGGATGAGTAGGTGGATGAATGAGTAGGTGGATGAATGGATGAGTGGATGGACGGACGGATGGATGGATGGATGGATGGATGGATGGAAGAAAGGAAGAGAGAGAAGGAAGTTACACTGATTGATTTATATAGTTCATCATACCAGAAATTTCTGCAGACTGGGTTGCTTACAAACAGATGTTTCTTCTCTCACTGTCCTGGAGGCTGGACATCTAAGATCAAGGTGTGGCAGGGCTGGTTCTTCTGCAGCCTCTTTCCTTGGCTCGTAGACAGCATCTTCTCCTCGCATTTTCACAGGGTTGTTCCTCTCTGTGGGTCTGTGTCCTAATCTTATGAGGATGCCAGTCATATTGAATTAGGGCCCACCCTAGTGACTTCCTTTTCACTTGATTTCATCTGTAAAGATCCTATCTGCAAATAATGTCACATTCTAGGGTCCTGGGGGTTAAGACTTCAACATACTAATTGTGGGGGGATGTGATTCAGCCCATAGCACTAAACTCTCACAGACACTTCGGAGGTTCATGGAAGGAGGGAGCGTGGGTACTCACTGCTTCCCAGAGTCCCAGCAACGCTGCCCAGAGCAGGTCTGTGCAAGGGAGGGCAGTCATCTGCTTTGCCAGGGTCTGGAGTCCCCTTCTTTCTTTCATCAGGACTCCACGTCCTCTGCCCCATGGATCCCTCTTCCCAAACTTCTCTCTGACGAGAACTTACACTCTGGAGCCCACAGCCTGGGGTGGAATTCCACGTCGTCCACTTATTAGCTGTGTGTCTTTGGGCCTGTTACTTAACCTCTCTGTACTTCAGTTTCCTTCTCTATAAAGTAGGATCATGATATGCCCTACCTCATAGGTTTTTATAAGGATAAAATGAGGGACATTCACAGGATATTGGAACAGTGCCAACCCCTAGCAAGCACTAGGTCAGTGTTTACTAAATAGATGAAGAAACCTTCTCCATGGGTAGGCTGCAGGTAGAACAGCATCAGGACCTGTCTGTGACCCAGGCTCGAGGGCTGTGGGCTCAGAGGAGGGGAAAAGCCTGCTGTGGTCAGGCCCACATCCAGAGGGGGCTTTTGCTTAGCAGAGGCTGCTGGCCAGGCAGTCCCAGCCGCACCCCATTTTATGCATATTAGAGAGAAATCCAAGCGTGATGGTCTGCAATTGTTCCGTTTGTTTACAGCATTTGTTGGAGCATATTTCTGGCAAGGAAGCTGACAATAAACCAAGGTCCGGGCCGGCCCGGCTGGTGGGCAGCAAATGAAGACAGCTGCCGAGGCGGGTGCCTCCCGGTGGGCTGGGGCCGGAAACCAGGGGCTCTGTCTCAGGCGCTTCAAAGAAGAGCCTTTGTCTAAGGCAGCCGAGCCAAGGGCCCCGAGGGGGCAGGCTGGCTGGGGCTCTGGGTGATGCCCGACTCACTCCACGACCCCACACGGGCGGCTCCCGCTCCCCAGGCCTCAGGTTCCCAACTGCAAAGTAAAGGGGGAACTAGGGCCCTATGTACCTGCTATGAGCCCCGCGTCAGCTCCAGGGAAGGGAGGATGCTCTCGAGGCGCCACCTCACTCCTTAGAGCCTGCGTTCTGCAGCTTCGAGATAGAGAGAGACCTCAGAACACTCAGCCAAGAAACAGACAGGCCAGGGCATGGCCTCCAGACACGAGGTCATGGGAGAAGGAGAGTCAGGGTCACCCAGTGAGAGGACACAGAGCCTCTGTGGGAGAAGGGAGGGACAGTCGCGGCATGGGCACACACAGACCTGGCAGGAGGGTCTTCTGATGGCCACCGGGCCTGCACCCCTGCTGTGAGCCCAGAGCCCCATGCACCTGCTTCTTGTCCACCTCCAGAAGGGTGTTGCCTTCTGCCCATCCTTGTTGAATGGTGTCCCAAGGGAACTCTGAGATGCCACAACTTCAGGTGACTCCCCTGCCTCCCAAAAGCAGTTACCGAAGGCGTTTTCACAAAGGACGCCTCATGAAGGCACAGCTTTTAAGGACCTCTAGTGTGAAACGGGAGTGTTTCAGGCATGAGAAAAGGCCCAGCAGTTTCTGGAAGGAGAAGAGGACACTCCTCTGACTCCGCCAAGCGGGCCTGCCTTGTGTCGCGCTGGCCCACGCAGCTGCTGAGCCCGGCCGTTGGGCAGCACTCGGCAATGGGTGGCCGTGGGTAGGTTCCCTGGGCTCCCGGGGTCTCGTCTTCAGTCTGTGCTTTGCACTGTCCTCCTCTCACTGAGTCAAACCCTGCACTCAGGACCATCTGCAGGTCACCTCTGTGAAGCCATCCACAGCACCAGAGGCTTCACTGGTTCCTTTGTTTTCTCTGAAGGCAGAGAATCTTCTAGTGTGTGTGATTTACAATGATTTGTGTCCCGGTTTTATCTGCTACAGCTGACCAGTAGTTTGACACAAGCGGACTGTGCTCAAATCTCTGAACCACCCACCACCACCACCGCTCACCCCACACCTTGTCCTGAGCTCAGCGTGTCACTGCGGACAGGAAGTGGGGGTCGGAGGGGAATTCATGGCCAGATCCTCCAAGGCAGGTGCTTTGCACACTAAATCTTACCTGACCTCCAAGCAAATGGGTGATACAGTGCCCAGGCCACAGACGAGGACCCAGAGAGTCAGAGACGCAAAGGGTTTTCCCCCAGGAACATCATGGAGCCAGGAGTTGGACGCAGACCCTTAGGGTTCCAAGGTCTTCTCATCCGCTCTCAGTGAAGGTCAGCGGCGGGGAGAATAAATGTGCTGGGGGCTCAGGAATTCTCGGAGTCAGGGTTGATGGTGCCACTGACCTTGCTGGACTTAACATTCATTCAACAAATATTTGTCCCAGACACCAGAAGAACCAGGGGAAGCTCCGCCCCTAGCCCCAGGTGCCTGCCTAGGTACAGGCAACACTGCTGATAAGGTGGGACCCTCTTGCGAGGACGTGGGCTAGAGGATAGGCATTGGCCATAGGCTCTGGCTTGCTGCAGAGGTGCCTCTTGTCTGGTGAGGGGAGCATGGGTGGGGGATGGGGCTGGCCCCAGCCAGGACCTCGTCTGTGTCACTCAGCAGCAGACTGACCGGCGCCTGCTGCCCGGCCAGCACTGCTGACCCCTCTGCCTGCCCTAGCCAATATTTGAGTTCAGGAGGCAAGTACAGCATCTGTGGACTGGCCACCTGGCCAATGGGGTTCCCCTCCCGGCCTTCTGCTGCCATTCTGTTTCCTGAAGCCAGGAAGCCCAGTTCAGGAGCTCCGCCAGGGCTCCCGTGGTCCTGCCTGTAGCGGGGAGGTAGCAGGACCCCCTTGTTTAGCCTCTGCTGCACCCTTAGCTGCAGCGGGGAGCCTGCCAGGCAGGTGTGGGGTGGGTATCTCTCGCCGAGGCCCCCTAGGCACTCTTGTGTCAGGGTGGTGCTATCTGAGATCCTGGAGGCATCTCAAATGGGGACCCTTTCTTAACCACACAGACAGGCAGGACAGCGGTGTCTTCCTGCATGACAGAAGGGGAAACTGAGGCCCAGGGTGATGCAGCCTGGGACCTCCCAAGCCAAGGTCCAAGCTCTTACCTCAGGTATGGAGTTCCCATGATAACCGTGGGTCACTGCAGCCCCACTGCTGGGCCTGGGATCTGCACTGTCACCAGCACCCCCAGGGACTCGAGGGATGGCACAGCTTTGGGAAGAAATCCTGCCCGTGGTGAGGTCTGTGTCCTGCCCCAGGCAGACCCTCTCAGCACCAGATGTCAGCCAGCTGTGGGCCATCTGGGGGAGCGTCTGAGAGCCGGGCCTTGAAACTTGGCTAGAGTTTGGTCAGCACCACGAGGTCCACCTGCCCACTGGAGCCTCCACGTTCATCTCCCCGGGTGCTGCCTGAGTTTGGCTTGTGATTCCAAAACCAGGCGAAGGCGCAAAAGCCGTGCTTCAGCCGCGAGGGGCCCGTGGGCCCAGGAACGCTTAGAATTGAGCTTGCTCCAGAGCAGACACCCAGGGCCAGGGAAGGTGGAGGAGCAGTCGCCCTCTCCTCGCTGTCCTGGGAGGTCTTCCTGAGGAAGGTGCCATCTGCTCAGAGATTGAGGATGAGGAGAGAGGGCACAGCCTATGCGGACAGGGGAGGGGCCTCTCCCAGTCCCAGGGATCATCTTCCAGGAAGGCCCAGCCCATCTGAGGAGCTCCACACGCCCCCGCGATGGGTGGCAGGGCTGGGGCTCTGTGGCAGGGCTTTGAACTGCCAGCCAGCCCCAGGACGGCTGCCTGGCTGTATTGCTGGCCCTCCTCCTGGCGCTGCCCCACTGTCCCCGAACTGGATCCAGGCAGACAGGGAAATGTGGATGTCAGCTCTGAACCACCACATTCCTGAGGTCCTCTCCGGGCCCGGAGCTGCGCGGTCTCCTCTTTCGCGTTAACCCGAAAAGCCGTGCTGGGGGGTCCTGGCCCCCGCTACTCTGCCGCCTCTGCATTCCCTGCCCCTGCCAGCACGGCCCAGCCAAGGCTTGCAAGCGCATTCCCAGGGGGCCTGGGGCGGCTGCCGCCTCCCGCAGGCGGAGTTTTTTGGGGGCGTCCCCTAAATGAAAACAGGGCAGGAATGCTGGTGACCACACCGTGTCCCCAAGGCTTGGGTGCGGTGCTTGGAGCTGGCACAGAAGAGGGAAGGGGAGGGAGGAGGAGAGCGGAGGATGGGAGGAGAGAGGGGCCTGGAAAGCCCAGGAGAGCCAGCTGGACAGGGTGGGATGGCATGGGAAGAAGAGGGAGCCCTGTGAGGGCTGCAGGCCACCGGGGGCCTCAGAAAAGTCACTCGCGGGAACCACGGTGGAAATCGTGTCTGCCAGGACGCTCACCCTCTCTGTGGCCCATTTTCTCATCTGTGACTTGGGAGATGGTGTTTTGTGGTCCCCACGGGGCAGGGCCCGAGTAAGGGCTGACGGGGAGCTAGGCTTGGCCTCCGCCCTGTCCTCAGGAAGGGGCCGTGTGGTGTCCACGTGTGCTGGCCCTGGTGGTCCCCCTGGGGTCCTGGTCCCCATCAGTCACGGCACTGGGCCTCCCTGTGGCTGGTTCCTTGTGGGTCGTGGAATTTCTAGTTTTAAGGGGACCAGTGTGGCACAGCAGGGAGCTCCTGAGCGGCAGCAGGGTGCTCCCCAGGCAGGTGTGGGTGGGCGTCTCTCGTGGAGGCCCCCAAGGCACTCCTGAGTCTGGGTGGTGCTGTCTGAGCTCCCAGAGGCAGGTCCTGGCTCAGGCAGAAATCTTGTCCAAAGAGAATCTTGTCAGATGCCCCCCACTCCGACATCCCCATCTCCTTCCCCACAGTGATAGCCTGGTAACCGGCCGTGCCTCTTTGTCCTCTGTCCTCCCAGGTCCCCACATGGGTCAAGATGGGAGCCGCCTTGAAGATCTCCATTCTGCAGAGGAGGAAACTGAGGCACAGACATGGATGGAGGGAATTTGCCCAAGGCCCTTCGACCTTCTGGGCCAGGACCCCAGCCCCAGCCCAGTGTCAGGAAGAGGGTCTCATGCCGCCTCCCGCGACCCCGATAATCCTGCATGCACGGCACAGGCCTCGGCCCTCCTCTCCCCTGGCCTGGTCCCACCCTAGTGGGCCCAGCAGTGGGTCCTTCCATCCTGCCGCTGTCACTGCCACGGAAGAACATCGTGATGCATCCCGGGCCTCTGTCTGCAGGCCAAGGGGGACTTCCCTGAGCACAGCCACTCACCACACCCCCGGGTCTGGATCCCACGCAAGGACGGGCCTGGGTCCCTGGACCGGGGTAAGAGGGAGACACAACAAGGCCCAGAGAGGTTGACTGACTGCCTGGGGTTTCTGGTCAACGGGCAATGGAGTCGTTTTGACACCCAGGTCTGGCCTCTTTGGTCTGCGGCAGGCAGTGTTGGGAAGCAGTCTTGGGCCCCCTCCAGCCACCCCAGTTGCTCTTCTGAGCCCCTGAGGTGGGCATCAGACCCAGGCCTCTCCCACGGCAACAAGAGGGTACAGAGAAGGAGCCTTTGTCCAGCCCTGGAGAAGGCCCTGCTGGGCAGGGGCAGTTAATGGACCTGCCCGGGGTGGGCCCCACACAATGGCACGTTGTGCCACCTGTCGGGGGCGATTATCGTGCTTGCCCATCAGGGCCCCGTCGCGGGGACACACAGCTCATAGGTGCAGACCCACAGCGGCTGCCCAGGAGCCAGGCCCTCCAGTCTGAGAACACAGTGGCCATAAGTCACCAGCACGGCACGGGGCCCTGGGCATGGGGAACTGGCAGGAGAGGGCCGACATGAGCGCCAGTGGCACCACCAAGACGCCCAGGCTTGGAAGGGTGAAGCCAGCCTGGCCCAGCCCTGCACAGCTGTAGCCTTGACACGCACCTCTCCTTCCTGAGCCTTGGTTTTGCATTCCCACAGCGGGGCCAAAGCCTCCTCTGCCACACCTGCCAAACTGTGGGAGAGATGACGGGAAATCAACGACGAAAAGGTTCATGAGAAAGAAAGTGGGCAGATAAGGCTGCAGAAAGGTAATGGGAAGCTAAGCCTTGGTCTAAGAAGCCCAGTGAGAACCTGCACACCACGGCTGTGGCCCCCAAATGCCCCTTGGATGGGAGAAAGCCGGACCAGGCCTTGCATGCCAGGGAGCAGTCCAGGGGTCTCTCCACCGCAGACCACACTGTGACCCCGGGCACCTGCTGGTCTCTCCACCGCAGACCACACTGTGACCCCGGGCACCTGCTGGTCTCTCCACCGCAGA
>NC_045446.1:4937973-4946903 GCF_002776525.5 Piliocolobus tephrosceles | reverse complement strand
GCTGGTCTCTCCACCGCAGACCACACTGTGAGCCCGGGCACCTGCTGGTCTCTCCACCGCAGACCACACTGTGACCCTGGGTGCCCGCTGGTCTCTCCACCGCAGACCACACTGTGAGCCCGGGCACCTGCTCCCCGCTTGGAGCTCGTTTCTCCGAAACTGAAATGAGGGAGCTCAAGACTCCCAGGTCCTTCGTTCTACCTCCCTGGACACCAGAGGTGGCTGCCATTGGGCGCTAAGGACGCTTGACACAGAGGGGCCCCAACATGGGCTGAGAGGGGCCCTGAGCGGTGCAGGCCGCAGCGCCCTGCCTGTCCTGGCAACATGCAGGGACCCCAAACCTCCAGCGAGAAATCACTAAAATAGCCCGCGGCAGCTTTCCCACACGCCTCCCATGTGGTATTTTTAGCCCTGGAGCCAGAGGCTTGGCTTGTTAAGAATAGCCTGGGGCAGTGGGAACGTGCTCCGGCTGCAGGCGGGCTGCGGACTCCCATGCACCGGTCAGTGGGTGCTCCAAGGGCCGAGAGGTGTCCGCAGACCATAGGCTCTGCCACAGGGACAGGGGCAGTTCTCACTTGCAAAATCAAAAAGGCCCAATCCAATGCATCGGGCTTCTGTGACTGAAGTCAGGAAAGACGGTGGCTGTCCTCACAGGGAACCCCAGTGGCCGAGCCTCCCAGGGGCTGGCAGGCTGGATTTGGCCTCCCACCTTGCCCTCTGCAGCCCCAGCCCGACACTCTCAGCAGGTGATGAGGTTGAGCTTCCAGGGTCAGGCTGGGTGAGTGGTTCCAGCCCCAGGGGTGGGGTTGCCATTCCCGGGTCACCCAGCCAGGACCTGATGCACCGGGGTCAGCTCCTGCAGCCTGGACTGTCTGAGAATTTCTCCCCAAGGAGATGCTCCTCCACAGCACAGGTCAGAAAGGGGCCTGGAGTTTTGCGGGGGGAGCCCTTGGCCCCTCAACACCCCAGCCAAGGAGGAGCGCCCCAGCCCCTCACACATGCTCCTTGGGGATTTGGTCCAGGCCCCAGGGATGGAGTGAAGCTGTCCCACCGTCAGCCCAGGCGCCTCTGGGGCAAGAGGCCCATCCCTAGTCAGCCCTGTTCTGCCGCATGGGCTGTGGTGCGAAGCTGCGGTCTCGTGCAGAGCGGTAAGGCTGGCAGGACTGCCAAGGCTTGGGATCGGAGGCATACACAGCCAACAGTCAGTGCTGTGAAGACCAAGAACCTGAAAAGTCAAGGGCTTCCAAGAGTGACAGAGACAGCCTTTCATCCAGTACTTCTTGACTCCGAAATCTCCCATGGCTCCCCATTACCTGCAGCAGCTAGAAATCCAATTCGCCGATGAATCCTTGTTTCCTTCCAGATACAAACTCATCTGGAAGCCTTAAAACAATGGAAGTAGGCCAGGCGCGGTGGCTCACACCTGTAATCCCAGCACTTTGGGAGGCCGAGACGGGCAGAGACGGGCGGATCACAAGGTCAGGAGATCGAGACCATCCTGGCTAACACGGTGAAACCCCGTCTCTACTAAAAAATACAAAAAAGTAGCTGGGCGAGGTGGCAGGCGCCTGTAGTCCCAGCTACTCGGGAGGCTGAGGCAGGAGAATGGCGTAAACCCGGGAGGCGGAGCTTGCAGTAAGCCGAGATCCGGCCACTGCACTCCAGTCTGGGCGACAGAGCGACACTCCGTCTCCCAGACAGCAAAAAAACTCAATGGAAGCAGGTGAGAGCAGAGAGATCCCGAGTGCAGGTGAGGTGGGGTCCCTGAGGCAGGCTCAAAAGCTGCTTCCCAAGGCAGGGGGTGCCCTGTGTGCCCTCTGAGAGCACAGCCTGCAGACAGAGTCCAGACGTCTCGGGCAGGCCTTTGAGGCCTTCGTGTCAAAGCCCACTTTTACCACTTCCTAGCGTTATACCTTCGGCCCGGTGGGAGTCCCTGGTCCCCAGTTGATGGTGTCATGGGGAAGTCCAGTGGTGGACCCCAGCACAGCAGGCGCTCAGCAGCGCAGCAGTATCATTGCTTAGCCCCACCTCCCTTTCCAGACTCCGCACCCCTCCTCAGTCTCAGAGCAAGGACTTCCCCCGGCCCCTCCACCCGGCCTCTCCTCACTCCCTGCGACTCTGCCCAAGCAAGACCTCCCCGTGGAATTCGTTCATTTGTCAACTCATTATGCAGCCGGCCAGCCATCACCTCTTTTTTATCCACATTTTCTGAGGGCCTGCTGTGTGCCAGCTGCTGGGGACGTGAAGACATTGAAGACCCTAGGCCTTGACCTCCAAGAGCCCCAGTTTGGTGGAAGAAACAAACAAGGAGACTGCAAAACACACCCTGTGATGGGGAGGGTTGAGGTTACCAGTGGGAGAGGCGAGCTGGCAGGGCTCAGTGGTGAGGGTGCAGGTGGGGGACCAAGGACACTGCATGAAGGAGATGGCTAGGTTGAGCTTTGCGGGCTCCAGGGGGAAAATAAAGAGCTGACACCTGCAATGTGCCTGGAGCACAGCAGGTCAGTACAACCAGGACCATCCCGTCCTGCATCCCCACCATGAACTTGGACTTTCTGGAAGGTCCTTGCTTATCCCAGCATCCACACACCCTTGACCAGACCTGGTCAACATTTGCTTGAATATGTTCAACACTTGCTTGAAAATCAATGAATAGTTTGCTCCAAATGGCTCCTTGGTACTGGGGTTAGCCCGTGGGAAGCTGTGGGGTGAGCGGGGAGAGAGAGGATTCTGACCTCCCAAGGAGCTGGGCTGTGGTCTCCTGCTCTGCCTGGAACCAGCCCTGGGCCCTTGGCATGAAGACCCAGTGAATATGCCAGCCCAGTGTTCTGTACCTTCCTCCTCCCTTGAGGCCTCTACCAGCCTCCTCTCACCCATTCCTGCACCTGCCGCACCAATCTGTGTGGAGTGCCCACTCCAGCCAGGCCCCGCTCTATCAGCAAACTCAGCAGGCAGAACCTCTGCCCCATGGCACTGCTTCAGCCTGCTGAGACTGGCAAGGAGATCGTGAGCAAGAGGGCAGTGGGGTCTGCTAGAAGTCACAAGTGGTGCGGAGAGGAGCGGGGGCATTTGGAGCACAGTGGACAGGGATTACGGAGGTACAGGGCAAGGCAGCCCAGGAGGAGGGAGCAGCCAGTGCAAAGGCTCTGAGGCAGGAGGGCGCAGAGGCCCGTGGGGCTGGAGCAGAGGGAACTGGGAGGATGGGCAGACGGGGTTGGGCCTCATTCAGCCACTGGAAGCATTTTGATTTTCCTCGAAGGCAGGAAGTAATGGGAGGCTTGGTCTCACATTTTCCCAGGATCGGCCTGGCTGCTGGGGTGAGAAGAGACGGGAGAGAGACCACGATGGAAGTCAGGAGGCCAACAAGGAGCCGGGGTAGTCCTCTGGGGAGACATGATGTGGCTTCAGCCCCAGTGGTGACGGCGGGTAGAGCCAGCGGGGATCTGAACTGAGTGGATGTGAAATGAGGGAAAGAGGGACGCTGTGGTCAGCAGAATCATGCCTCTCCTAAAGATGCCCCATCCTAACCCCTGTCACCCGTGACAGTGTGACCTCCACCGCAAAGGGGACTTTTCAGGCATGAAAGTTAAGGAACCCTGAGACAAGGAGATGGCCTGGACTGTCCGGCGGGCCCAGCATCATCACAAGTGTGCTTATAAGTGGAGGAGGAGGCAGGGGAGCCGAGCAGATGTGAGGACAGAAGCAGAGGTGGGAGGGACGTGCAGTTGGCTTGAGATGGAGGAGGAGCTATGAGCCAAGGAGCATGGGCAGCCCCTGGAAGCTGGAAAGGGCAAGGGTTTTTCCTGGAGCCTCCAGCAGAACCCAGCCCCGCTGCCACCTCAACTGTAGCCCGGTGAGATGGTGTCCGATTCCCGACCTCCGGAACTATGAGATAACACACGTTGCTTTAAGCCACTGCAATTGTGGTCATGGTCACAGCAGCCATAGGAAACTGTACAGGGGTTGAAGATGACCTGCTGACCTCTGGGCTCACACTGAAGCCTCCTGGAACACTGTGGGTTGTGAGCAGGGATGAGAAAGGAGCATGGATCCACCCGGGAAGGCCCACTGGCATCGCAATTTCAGAGAAGATTCCCAGGCCGAAAAAAGAGAAAGTGGCCAGGGTGGCACAGAATGCCGCATGTCAAAGAAATGGCACCCAAGCCATCCATCAGTCCCTCACCTGCCACACAGACAGCACCTTGGACCCAGCAAGACGTTACTCACCACACTGATGCTGTCCACAGGCATCGCCTTGCTTTTGCAACTCTGTGTGAGATTTGTCGGCTTGGTTTGGCTCTGGGGCTGTATCAGAGATGTCAGCCTAGGAACCCACCCTGGTTTTGTGTCCGTACTATTTCCACAGCATTGGAATAAAAGGCGTTTTAACCAACACCAGGAACCCATGGGAATCTTTTCAAAGGCTCTGTATCAGCGCAACCTAAGGAACACTGTTGTCAGCGATGAAATCGGTTGAGGATTCGAAGCCGGCATGTGGTGCACGCAAATTTCCTTTTTTTTTTTTTTTAAATCAATGATTAGACGACTCCTTAGAGCAGTTTTAGGTTCACTGCAAAACTGAACAGAAAGTGCGGAGTGACCATATCTCACCTTCCCAAACACACACACAGTTTTCTCTGTGACTAACATCTTGCATCTGTGGCACATTTGTTGCAATTGAGGAACCAATATTGACCCATTATTATAAAGTCAGTAGTTGACATAAACATTCACTGTTGGTGTGGTGATTCTGTGGCTTTGGATAAATGGAGAGTGACATGTATCTGCCATTACAGTATCACGCAGAAGAGCTTCACTGCTCCCCAGTGTCCTCCATCCTCCATCCACATCCACTCACCCCTTACCTCCCCCAGCCCCTGGCAGCCACTGATCCTTTTCTGTCTCCACAGTTTTGCCTTTTCCGCATGTTGCAGGGTTGGGATCATACAGCATGTAGCCTTTTCAGATCAGCTTCTTTCACTGAGTGATGTGCAGTTAATTGCTCTTCCTGTCTTTCCATGACTTAAGAGCTCATTTCTCTTTAGCGCTGGATAATAATATTCCACTCTCTGGACGAACCGCAGTTGATCTCCCATCCGCTTTGTGAAGGGCATCTGGACTGCTTCCAAGTTTGGGCAGTTATGAAGAAAGTGACGAAAACATGCCGAAAACATGGCTCACGCGCTGTGTTCGTGGCGTGTGGAGGGGGCGCTTCAACCATCAAAGGAAGTTTGGAAAGAGGTGGAGTTCGGTGGCCTTGGGGCCCCTGGGGCAGCATGACTCCAGGGCGTGGGAGAGCTTTCTGGAAGGTGAGCCGTCCAGCAGTGTGGGGCCAGGGCAGCTAGGACATCTCAAGAAACCTTTCCCTGACATCTCGCCTCCTCCGCCAGGTGTAAGCAGAGGACAGGAAGACCTGACAGGGATGTGCTCTGCTCTGCGAGAAGACTGGGCACCGCTACGTCCCGGCACTCTGGGCCTGGGCAGCTCTACCCTTGGCAGAGGGCACGGCTCTCCTGCTGCTGCCATCTCCTGCTTGCCATCACCCCGAGGGGCAGCCCTAGGGCAGGGAGTGAGAACCTTTCATCTCTATCCCTGCTTCCCATCTCAGGACCTCCAGGTGCCCCCAGCCACACCTGAGCCATTAGGGCTTTGCCATCTGACCCCTGCTGTGCACAGGGAGAAGCAGGAGATGGCACAGATGGGCATGGAGCCAGAGCCACCCCAGCCCTGCTGCAGGACCACCCCTCAGCAGAGTTATCAGTGCCCATCTGAGCCAACTGCGCACAAAAACAGGAAGACTGGGACAAGATCTTTCACCTTCCTTCGATTGTCATCATCTAATTGTTCTTCCCGCGGTGACGCCATCCGGCAGCTTCACCGATATTCCTCTCTGGCATGGCAGGGCCAGGCCCACCCCCACAGAGGAGACAAGGCGGCGAAGAAGCCGGCCTTTCTGCAGGGCACAGGCAAAGGGCTGTGTGGTTGCCAGATGCACAGAAAGACCTCGACCACAACCTGGGCTTTCAGGGCAAACCCAGGGGCCTTTTCTTGACTATGCGGGGGCTCCTCAAAATGCAGCACTTACAGTAACAGGGGAGCAGCCCTGCCAGAGAGGCCCAAGTCCTGGGCTCAAGTGCCTGCTGCGTGGCAGGTGGTCCCGGACAGCGAGGGCCCACTCAGAGGAAAACATGTGAGACCTGGGATCTGGGCTTTGACAACTGGCCAGTGAGACGAGGCTGGCAGGCTTGGGGGCAAATTGGCCACAGCAGCTGCTGCGCTCCTGGAAGAATTACATGAGGAGTAGTGTGGCTTCCCCAGAGCTCCCACCTCCAGCAGGAAAGCACGGACAGGAACCAGAGGGCTGGAACCTCTGGAGACCCGGTAGGGAAAGGCCACCCAATTCCCCCGTGCTTCTAGGAAGATTTTTCAATATAAAATTGTGACCAGTGGGAAGTTGCCACGAAGTCCTGGGGCTGGGAGAAGCCATGCACCAGGATAGCAGGTCTTAAGTGAGGAGGGCAAGGACAGAGATGCCCCAGGATGCCCACCCAGAGCCTGGAAGGTGGAAGAAGCTGCTCTCACCAGCCCCTGCTAGATACTCACATGATCACACACACAGGTGTGCGGCTGCGTGCATGCACACACACACAGGGGCCGCTGCGTAGTGAGTGGGTCCTTGCTCCCTGTGGAATTTGTGAAGCCCCTTGGGAGGACGCACCCTCCCTGGCCTCCAGGGGCTCCATGCATGTCCAGCAAGAACACGTGGCCAGGAGGGCAGGCTGGCTTTGCTGATCCCAAGGCCCAAACGTTCACAAAGGCAACTGGGAACTTGAAGGGCATGGGGTTGAGTCCCAGCTCCTGCACCTCTGTCCTCACCTCTGCACCAGGCCTAAGATCCCTGGTCCTAAGTACCTCCTGGGGATGATGTGAGCTCTGGGAAGAAAAGAGGAGGCAGGGCTTGATGACAGGAGCTCCTGGGGCAGGCAGGTGCAGATAGGATGACAATGCTGGTGGTAGACTTTGAAGGGTACGGGAGGCCTTGCTCTCCTCCTCCACCAGGGCTTTAACAGTATGAGGCAAGCTCAGCCGGATTTGGGAGGCCATGACAGCCCAAGCCCCTGCAGCAACAGCGGATGTTTTTGCTGACCGAAATTGGCTGGGAAGAGACAGCAGCGTGCCACCGGGTGGAGAAGCTGGGTTGGTCCAGAACATTTCAGCTACAAGCGACAGAACACCAATTTAAACTGGTTACAGCCAAAAGGAGAGGGTTAATTGATGTAGAACAGCTTCAGGCACAGCTGGTTCCAGGAGTCTGTCATTGGAACTTGGGGTCTCCATCCCTCCTTCTTGAACTCTGCTTTCCCGTGTTGGTATCACTCATGGGCAGACTTGCCCTTCTGTCTATTCCTTCTAGTCCAAGATGGGCATGGGCCAGAGCCAGAGCCATCCTGGTCCTGGGTGGCCGCCTCGCCAGCTACAGAACCAACTTCTAGCAGTGTTATCAGTACTTTCCTGAGTTGACGAGCACCATGCACCCAGAGGGGCTCTACCTTGCTTTGAGGGTGGTTTGGATGTTCTCTCTTCCTCTCTTTTCTTTCTGCCCCCATCAGAGAGACAGTTGTGGGGACAACTGAAGGGGCTTGGTACTGGCATCTGGAGGGCAGACGCTAGAGATGCTGTTAGATACCCTACCGGGCCCAGAACAGTCCCCACAGCAGAGTTATCCGGCCGTGGTGCAGGAAACAGAAATCCTGGGACAGTGGCTGTGGACGTCCAGATCTGGTCATTCCTCCAGCCACAGCAGGCTTTCGGAGGTTGTCCTGAGACTGCAATGCAGGGGGACAGTCCTCAGGAGCAGGGTGGTCCCCACCTGGGCTGAGGATAGATCTCAGTGGCCTGAGCCCTGGACCAGAAGGCAGGGGTCCTGGCTCTCATTTCCCCTCATTCCCTCTCTGCTCAAATGTGTCACCCCCTCCTTACCACCCGCGTTTACTTGTCTGAGGCAGGAGCTGATCTAGGAGCGGGGGAACCACTCACAGGCCTTGGGCAAAGGTCAGTGCCTGCATAGACTTGGCCAGTGCAGTGTGCTTGAGCCCAGCATCTCAGCCTCCTCACCACGGGGATCGCGCGGCCAGGGAAGTGCTGGCTTGCTTCCAGGTTGGTCTGGGTGTTTTCTATTTCCTCTCTTCTCGTGGCCCCCCCGCCCCACCCCGCCCCAGGTTCCCATTGAAATGCCGGCCAAACGGACAACTACAGAGGCAGGTCCAGACCGCAGCCTTCCGGGGCCCTGCTCTGAGCAGCTGCCTGAGAGTCCCAGGCCGGGCGTACATTGTTCCATTTTTGGAATTCTTCGGGAGTGAGAGCAGCCTCGGCTGTCAACAGTGCTCTGTTCACAGAGGCCGGCCCGGCAAAGGAGAGAGGGTGAGCTATTATCCAGGGCCGGGCTGCGGGCCGCAGGAATGTGCTGGAATGCCGGCCCGCATGGCACAGCCCCAGAGCGGAGCCTTTGTGTGCAAACACCACCGGGCAGCAGGGCCATCCCATAAATAATGATGACCTCACCCCCAGATATCAGGCTCCAGTGGCGGAATGGGGTGGGGGCGGGGGCCGGCCCGCAGAAGGGAGACCACTGGGGAGGTGCACCCTTCCCCACACACAGGGCACCGCAGCAACCTCTATGCAGGAACGCCAGCCAGAGTGGGGCTGGCGTGGATGCCTGCCCCTGGAAGCAGGCTGCATGTACTGTCAGGGCCAACTGATACCTCACGGTGCCTGAGACCTTGGCATCAGGGCTCAGAGCCTCAACCCCAAAGGGTCCTGATGAAAATGCTGGTATAAGTATAGGCAGTTCACGTATGGGGGCAGAGGTGCAGGTATGGGCATGTGCAAGTTGCGGGTACAGGCGGAGGGGTGCAGGTACAGGCGGAGGG
>NC_045446.1:4902685-4937573 GCF_002776525.5 Piliocolobus tephrosceles | reverse complement strand
CAGGTGGAGGGGTGCAGGTACAGGTCTATGCAAGTGCGGGTATAGGCAGAGGGAGAGCGAGCCCTAGATACATCTCCCGGGGGATGAGGCCACTCTGCCTCCTCCAGGCAGGTCACCTCTGTGAGCCGCTGTGCCTCCTTCCTCAGTAGAATGGGGACCACAGAGATAAGTCACGCCTTCAGCACGTGGCAGTGGCAGGTGTGATGAGAAGGGTGTTTTCCCTCCGTGGTCTTCTTCCCCAAACCCCATAACCCAGTCCAACTGCGAGATCAACTAAAGGGCATTCTGTGAAATCCTCAAAACTGATCAGGAAGTCACAAGCAAGCAAAGACTGAGAAGCTGCCGCAGCCCAGGGAGTCTCAGGAAATGGGGTGACCCAGTGTCATGTGGGGCCCTGGATGGGACTCTGAGACAGAAAAGGGTATTGTGGGAAAGCCAAATAAACTACAGACCTTAATTAACAAGAATACATTGACATAAGTTCGTTAACTGTGACAAGCACACCCTACTAATATTAGATGTTCACAGTAGGGGAAGCTGGGTGTGGGGCGTGCGGGAGCTCTTGCTGTGTCCGTAAGTTCTCCGTGAAGCTGCAGCTGTTCTAAAGCGGAAGGTGTGTAAAGTCGAATGGTTCAGAACCCCGCTCACCCTGGGACACGCAGCAGGTGCCCAGCCAGCGGCAGCCCTAACTATGGGACCAGCCCACCCCTTTCACTCTATCTACTCAGAGAAGCCTCTTTGATGTAACTGTACAGACTTTATCATGAGGAGTAAGTGCAAGCGGGAGGTAAGAGTGCGTTGAGGAGAACCTGCAGAGCCTGGGCAAGTCCATGTTCTGACCCTTCCTGACTCCCGGGCTTGGTTGAGCGACACGACCTGCTTCTTGGGGCTGCTGTGCGGCAATGAGAAGACCCAGTGGGGTTTGCAATGTGGGGCACACCTGCTCCACACTGCGACCAGAGACTTTCAACTCAGAGCGAATCTGGAGGCAGCTCTGAGCCGGCTCTGCTGACCCCAGCTCCCTCTCTCCTGCCCCTTCCTGGCCAACCTCAAAGGAGGGCCCTCGAGGCCTAACAGAGACTGTCCCACCAGGCAGCATGTTACAACACACCACACAGTCTTCCCGCGCCTCAGCCAGCACTGTGGTGGAAGCTCGCGGGAACAATTTGCAGAGTGTCCAGGGCTGAGGTCTGCCTAGGGCCCAGCTGCTGCCAGTAGCATGTAGGCTCTCACACAGCAGGGGCTGCTGCCCCACTTGGCAGGGCAGGGCGCTGAGGACCAGAGAGGCAAACCATTTGCCCAAGGTCATTGCCAGGATTTAAACCTGCAAGTTGGAACTTGTGCTTTCAATCATAGTGTCCAGTGGGCCACAGCAGGTCCCCTAAGAGGGAAGGGGCTGCCCCGAGGCCACACAGCTCACAGGTACTGAGTCCTTGCGCCCATACAGGGACCTGTCCTCCCTGCAGTCTGGGAGGCTCCATCCGTGCAGCCCCAGAAGACAAAGCCTGCAGCCTGGCAGACGGGGAACTGCTCGGAGTCAGGAAGTTCAGGCAGGCATCTGGTGCCCCAGAGCGCTGCATTCTCGCTGCCACTCTGCACCTGCCCCAGACCCTGAGCAGCCCCACACAGGGCCTGAGCAGTGCATGCATCAGTGCAAACTGGCCAGACAGCAGGTGCAGGGAGCACCCTGTCTTTGTGGGCCAGGCCCCTGCTTCCTGCACACGTGTGTGTCAAGGTACCTGCACCTCCTTATCTCCCCTAGGTGTGTCCAGCCTCACAGCCCATCCTTCTGGCCCTGCCTCTGGCCATTGCTCCAACCAGACCACCCGTGCACCCCTCTCGCTTCCCACTCGTGGTTCAACCTGTTTGCCCTGCTGGAGACGGGTGCCACTTCCACCCCAGCCACCCACCGGCTCCTGCTCATCTCCCTCCCTTGGGGCGGGGTGTTCCTCCTCACCCAAACCTGGGCCAGGCACCCCTCCTCTAGGCTCCATGGCACCCAGGCAGGCATCACCCTGCACGGAAAGTTCACACTGCCTCATCTGTCTCTCCAAGTAGACTGGGCAAATACAAGCCAAGGCTGGGTCTGAATCAGCTTGGCACCCCAGGGTCTGACGCTACCTGTGCTCAGCCAGCACCTGCTGGATGGAAAGAAAGGAGGGAGGGGGAGGAAGGAGGGACGGAGAGTAGATGTACGGAGGGAGGTAAGGAAGGAGAGAAAGACAGACTAGTGAAAAAAATGGATAGTTAGGAAATGTGTCCAGAAATGGAGAGATGGAAAGGAGAGAGGGGGGAAACAAGGCAAGAAGAAGGAAGAAAGGAAGGAAGAGAGGGAGGCAGGGGGAGAGGGAGGGAGGTTAGATATGCATGAAAGGATGGAAGGAAGGATGGAAAGATAGAAAAATGGGTAGTTGAGGAAGGGCTGGAGGATTGGTGAATGAAGGGAGAGATGGATAGAAGAGAGAGAGGGAGGAAAGGAGGGAGGAAAAGGAGGGGGGAGGGCTGAAAGGAGGAAGATGGAAGGAAGAATGGGTGGATGGAGGAAAGGAGGGCTGGAGGAGTAGATATGGGTAGACGAATGGGTTTGCTGGGTTTGGGAGGGTGGGGCTGGGTGGAAGCTCTTCACACTGTGCTCAGGCTATGTCCTCCCTTTGATGAACGAGGGGCTCTCCGGTGACCTACCAAGCCCAGGGCACATGTTTCCCTGAACTGGTAAACGGGGCGGAGTGGGGGTGGTGAAGATGTCATAAGAACCCATTGGCCCCCAAGTGATGTTGGCAGCACGGGCACCTGGGGTCGCCAAAACAAGACAGGCGCGTGCCCAGGCTCGCCAAAATCCCCCGCCAAGTGTGGAAAGCACCAGAATCCTGGGGATTTTTCTAGCCTGGATTTTATTTTGCCAATGAAAAATAATCATAATCACATACAAGTGCCCAGAGGAGGAAGCCCAGTGCCAAGGTGACCTGCTGAATAGAGAGCTCCTTCCAACCCCTTGGGCGGGCCATGGACGTGACTGCCCAACTTGGCTGTCCAGCCCCACCACCCAGCAGAGGCTCCATCCCCGACATGAGGC
This sequence comes from Piliocolobus tephrosceles, assembly GCF_002776525.5. Taxonomy (NCBI): domain Eukaryota; kingdom Metazoa; phylum Chordata; class Mammalia; order Primates; family Cercopithecidae; genus Piliocolobus; species Piliocolobus tephrosceles. Next base: position 4,934,500 of record NC_045446.1, on the reverse strand, counting down.
CAGCTTTGCCACCCAGGGGCACATTCGGCACCAGAATGGCCCTCACGAGGAGGCTTCAGCAACCCCCCGTGGCCTGCCTGTCCACGGACCTCTGACGCGGCCGCCTGGGGGATGCTGCCTCTGGCACTCAATCACACAGGACCCGAGAGAGTGCAGCGAGGCCACGGCCTGACCCCTCATCTCCATCCCCGTCTTCACCTCTGTGCGCCACTCCACAGGACTTCTTTTCCTGGCTCAGGCCCCAGAGTCTGGCGTGAGAGATGCAAGCTTTGTGCTCCTCCGCCACCACATTGAAACAGGACTATCAGGAAGTGTGTATGCTGTTAAGTGGAGACGAGAGGCTGCTAGATCACCTGTACAGTAGAATGCCGATTTTGCAAACCTACATCCACATGCAGAGAAACAGAGACTGAAAGACTGCAGGTAGCCGGACTCCTGACCAGCCCCATCTGCCTGCCCTCCACCAAGCTGCCTCTAAGCCAACCGGCCCCATTAACCCACAAAGGCCTCCTAATCAGGCCCATCTAGCTGGCCTCCACCAAGCTGACCTCTAAGTAGCCAACCAGCCATATTAACCCACACACCCCACTCTGGCTGCAGAGATCCACTGATGCCCACATGGAGCTGGCAGCCCCAGCTGGCACCTGCTTCCTGGCACCCTGCCCACCTGCTCCCAGCATCTTCTGCCCACTGAGGTCAGTGGGTTCGCACATCTGCTAATACCTCTGTACTTCTTTTTTTTTTTTTTTTTTGAGACGGAGGCGCCTCCCTTTGTCGCCCCGGCCAGAGTGCAGTGGTGTGATCTTGGCTCACTGCAAGGTCTGCCTCCCAGGTTCACGCCACTCTCCTGTCTCAGTCTCCCGAGTAGCTGGGACTACAGGCGCCCGCCACTGTGCCCGGCTAAACTTTTTGTATTTTTGTAGAGACGGGGTTTCACTCTGTTAGCCAGTATGGTCTCTATCTCCTGACCTCGTGATCCGTCCCCCGCTGCCTCCCAAAGTGCTGGGATTATGGGCGTGAGCCACCGCGCCTGGCATACCTCTGTACTTCTAATCACAACTACGGTCATTCCTTGGAACCCAAGGAGGATTGATTCCAGGATCCCCAAGGAGACCAAAATCCCCAAATGCTCAAGTCCCTGATATCCAATGCTGTAGTGTTTGCATAGAACCCAGGTACATCCTCCTGCATACTTTAAATCTAGGTTACTTATAATACCTAACAAAACGTGGCATAATATTATGGGGGAGGCGGTCTTGTCATCTCAGGGTTGGCAGAGTTGGAAAAAAAATCCACGTGTAAGTGGACCCTCGTAGTAAAATATAATATGCCACATTTTATTAGGCATTTTAAGTAATCTAGGCTTAAAGTAATTATAAAGTAATTATAATACTATGCAAAGAATTGTTATTCTATATTTGTTTATGTGTCTTTATTGTGGTTTTTTTTTTTTTTTGAGACGGAGTCTCGCTCTGTCGCCCAGGCTGGAGTGTGGTGGTGTGATTTCGGCTCACTGCAAGCTCTGCCTCCCGGGCTCACGCCATTCTCCTGCCTCAGCCTCCTGAGGAGCTGGTATTGTGTTATTTTTATTGTTGTATTTTTAATTGAATTCTTTCCTTAAATCATTTTGATCCAAGGTTGGGTGAATATATTGATGAGGAACTCATGGATGTGGGAAGCTGACCATATATCACTTAATTTATTTTGTTAACTAGTACATAAGCCTACCTATGAAATCCAAGTGCAAAAAGACGGTTATTAATTCTATGAAAAAGAGTCCAACAGAGGCCAGAAGGCTGAGCAGAGGTCTCCCTGGACAGGGTGGGGAGTGGGGGTGGGGTAGACGCTGCAGGGACGCCCTGCACCCACCCACCTCCAGCCGTGTGCCCTGGACGAGGCCTTCGCAGGGACTCTGACCCCTCTGCTTCCTGTAGTGTTAGGTGTTGGTCTCAGGGAGCCTGGCTGGTGTATTAGTTCCTTCTCACACTGCTATAAAGAAACACCTGAGGCTGGGTAATTAATAAAGAACAAAGGTTTACTTGGCTCACAGTTCCACAGGCTGTGCAGGAAGCATAGCAGCTTCTGGGGAGGCCTCAGGAAGCTGATGATCATGGTAGAAGGTGAAGGAGAAGCAGGCACATCTTACATGACCCGAACAGGAGCAAGAGAGAGAGGGCAGGGAGGTGCCACACACTTTTAAAAACAACCAGATCTCGCGAGAACTCACTCACTATATCAAGAACCGCACCAAAGGGGGAAATCTGTGCCCAGAATCCAATAACCTCCCACCAGGACCCATGTCCAACACTGGGGAGTATAAGTCCACATGAGATTTGGGTAGGGACACAGATCCAAACCATATCCGTTGGTTTTCCCACCAGTGAGCCCCTCCTGCCGTATGCTGGGAATCCAGTGCAGCTACTCAGGACGCGTCTGCCATCAGGTTCAGTCATTGTGAACCCAGGGGAGGCCACTGATGAAGGTGTGTGGGTGAGGCTTAAGGTAAATGAAGGTGGGGCACAAGGTGGGAAGGTTCTGGAACATCCGGGCATCCTTCCCCATGGGGTGCACACCAGGACGCACAGAGGGCAGCCCACATCATCAAGGGCCTCTAGTGGTTGGCTGAGTTTGGGCTGAGTCGGCAGACCACATGCCCAAGAGTGACAAGGCCAGCCACTGGGGACAGAAGACACACTGGACATTTATCCTTGTTTTCTCAGACCTTTTAAAAAATAACAGTGTTATTGACCATGAATACCATACAATTCATCCATTTCCAGTGTAAATTCGGTGGTTTCGAGTATATACACCAAGTTGTGCAACCATCACCACTACCTAATTTTAGAACATTTTTATCACCCCCGAGAAACCCCATACCATTAGCAGCCACCCCACATCCGCCGCTCCACTTCAGCCCCAGCAACCATGAATCCACGGTCTGGCTCTGCGGATTGACTGCTTCTCGGCATTTCATATACATGGAACATACACTACGTGTGGCCTTTGGTGACTGGCTGCTTTCAGGGTTCATCCGTGTTGTAGTGTGTGTCAATGCAAATCTTCTTTTATGGTTGATTAACACCCCTTTGTTTGGGCACAGTACAGTCTGCTTATCTACCCTTCAGTTGATGAGCTTTTGTGCTCTTTCTGCTTTTTGGCTGTTATTACACTGCTGGGAATGTTCACCTACAAGCTTTTGTGTGGGTGTGTGCTACCGTTTCTCTTGGGAAGGTATCTAGGAGTGGAGTTGCTGGGCCACACAGTAACTCTACGTTTTACATTTCGAGGAACTGTCCGGTTGTACCATTTTACATTCCCACCACAATGAATGAGGTTCCAGTTTCTCCACATCCTCACCAACGCCTAGCACTGTCTGCCTTTTTAATTTTAGCTATCCTAGTGGCTGTGGAGTGCCATCTCAGTCTGCTCTGGATTTGCGTTTCCCTAATGACTAATAATGTTGAGCATTTTTCGTGGACTTTCTGGCCATTTGCATGTTTTCTGTGGAGAACTGTCTATTTAAGCCCTTTGCCCATTTCTATTTGGGTTGTCTTTTTATTGCTGAATTGTAAGAGTCCTCTCTACATTCTGGGTACTAGACCTTTATCAGATATGACACTCACAAATATTTTCTCCTCTCTATATTCTGGATACTAGACCTTCATCAGATATGACATTCACAAATATTTTCGCCTCTCTATATTCTGGATACTAGACCTTCATCAGATATGACATTCACAAATATTTTCTTCTCTCTATATTCTGGATACTAGACCTTTATCAGATATGACATTCACAAATATTTTCTCCTCTCTATATTCTGCTTACTAGACCTTTATCAGATATGACACTCACAAATATTTTCTCCCATTCTGTGGGTTGTCTTTTCACTTTCTTGATTGTCTCCCTGGAAACACACACGTTTTTATTTATTTATTTATTTTTGAGACAGAATCTCACTCTGTCCCCCAGGTTGGAGTGCAGTGGCTCAATCTCAGCTCACTGCAACCTCTGCCTTCTGGATTCAAGCCATTCTCCTCCCTCGGCATCCCAAGTAGCTGGTATTACAGGTGCCCGCCATCACTCCCAGCTAATTTTTGTAGTTTTAGTAGAGACAGGGTTTCTCCGTGTTGGTCAGGTTGGTCCTGAACTCCTGATATCAGGTGATCCACCCACCTTGGCCTCCCAAAGTGCTGGAATTACAGACATGAGCCACCACAGCCAGCCAAGTTTTTCATTTTGATGAAATTAATCTATTATTTTTCATATATTTATGAATTGGATAAATAAATCCAATTCATCTATTCTATATTTTTTTTGTGTGGGTTACATTTTTTTTTTTTTTTGGTGTCATATGTAAGAATGCAAGGTCATAAAGACTTAAACCACATTTTCTTCTACAAGTTTTATAGTTTTCTTCCATTTAGGTCTTTGATCTATTTTGAGTTAATTTTTGTATTCAGTATGGGGTAGAAGTCCAATTGCATCTTTTACACGTGGATACCCAGTTGTTCCAGCACCATGTGTTGAAAAGACAACTCCTCCCTTGTTAAATGGCCTTGACGTTTTTTGAAAAATTCAGTTGACTATAGCTACATGAGTTTATATTTGATTTGTTCATTGCTAGTGTGTAGAAATAAAGGGTATTTTTATATATTAATCTTATATCCTGCAACCATACCTAACTCACCTATTAATTCTAATAGTTTTTTATTTAATTTCTTAGGATTTTCTACATGTAAGATCATCTGCAAATAAAAACAGCTTTACTTTTTCCTTTCCATCTTGATGCCTTTTATTCCTTTTTCTTGCCTAACTGCTCCCTCTAGAACTTCCAGAACAGTGTAGAAGTGATAAGAATGGATATCTTACCATGTCCCTCATTTTGCGGAAAGTCTAGTCTCTCCGTATTAAGTAGAATATTAGATATGGGGCTGTTTGGTTTGGTTTCAATGTGCTTTATCAGGTACAGGAAGTACCTGTCTTCATATCTTTTTACTGAGGTATAATTTGCATACAGTGAAATTGACAAATCATAAGTGTATAAACAAATCTTAAGCTTGATGAATTTTTATGTGTGTGTGTGTGTGTGTACACCAATGAAACCACCACCAAGATCTGGCTAGAGGACATTTCGTTTCACACACCCAGAGCATCCCCATTAGGTTTGCAAAATGCAGCAAAACAAAACAAAAAAGAAATAGGATGCCCAGTAATGCTTACAACAAGGGATAAACAAATAAAGTTTTAGTGTAAGTGTGTCTTATGAAATATTTGGGGCATATCCTGGGACATATTTACACACACAAAAATTATTGACCATTTATCTGAAACACAAATTGTAACTGGGCGTTTTGCATTTGACCACACTGCCGTAGATGAGTTTCCCCATCCTTGAATCTCATACAGGTGAAACCTTAGAGCACGAACCTTGTTTCTTGTCCTAATGTTTTTGAGATCCATCCATGTTATTGCCTCTATCAGAACCACTCTTCTTCACTGCTGAGGAGTGTTGCATTGCTCAAGGTCTATGTTCATTTTCCTGTTGACACCTGAGCTCTTTCCACTTTGAGGCTCTTCTAAATGGAGCTGCCACATGTGCTCTGGCGGGTGTCTTGCTATACACACATGCACTTACTTCTCTTGGGTAAATACTTAGGAGTGGAATTGCTGGGTCCTAGGTGGGCACGTGTTAGCTCTATTAGAAACTAATTTCTTTTCTGTATACGTGTAAAAATACATTAGTTCCTCACTCAACCCCTACACACACACAAACACAATGGTAACTATGTGAGGTGATGGGTGTGCTAATTAATTTGATTGTGATAATCATTTCACAGCCTATACGTATATCAGATTCTCATGGTGTACACCTTGACTATATGCAATTTTAATTTGTTGGTTATCCCTCAATAATGCTGAGGAGAAAAGAGTAAAACAAAATCAAGACCAACCCATGCTTAGAGTAAAATCAATGAGGTAACACTGTAAAAAAATAAAGACGTGAGTACATTAGTATGTGGGGTGTACAGCAGGAGGATCTTGATTGATGGGGGTTGTGATCTAAAGAGTCGACGAGTTCCGCAGATTGGGGACACTGGTGGTTTGGGGGCAGGAAGGGGAGGTGATCAGAGACATGCTTTAGGGAGGAAGTCTGACTTGTGTTTGTGCTGGGTGCTGAGCACATCGGGATGGTGCTTCCAGAAGGACTCCAGATAAATCGCAAACCACTTGTTGGTATGAGCATGTATCAATGTACATCCACAAGAATGCACAGGATATATTGACAAAATGGTATTCCTTATTTATCTGAAAATGGAGTGAATGTACATGAAATCTAAATTCAATTGGCCATCCTCTATTTCTATGTGCTAAATCCAGCAGGTCCACACAGGTGTGCCCACAGAGCATGGGGAGGCATGGTCACCTTGGCACAGGTGAGGAAGGACTTGCTCTGAGCAGCCACTTCCTCGAAACATCAAGGATTCGAGCAGAGCCCGTGGCCAGCTCCACGAGCCTGGCACCGGCACATCCATTCATTTGTTCAATACTTGTGTATTCACAGCCAGCCATGTGCTAGGCTCTGGACACCCAGGGGTGCACAGTGCTTCCGTGTGCTAAATCCAGCAAGTAGAAACTGGGAGAAGTCTGGGTGGGGTCTTGCCAGCATCCTGAGTCCTGGTGGAGATGGTCAGCATGGTCAGCCCTGGCCACTCATGTCAGCTCCCTCCCACGGCCCCTTGCTGCCCACGCCTACAGGGAACCCAAATAGCCCGACAGGCCCGCCTCTCCAGGTAGCCCACACGTAACGTATCATGCCACTCAGAATACCCAAATGAGAGATTCCGGTTTTCAACTTGCTTCTCAAAGTTCTGGCTTCCTCATCTAAGCATGTCCAGCGGCCTGTCCTTGCCCGACTGCAGTGGCTGGTTCCCAAGCCAAGACCCCAGGGACCTTCCTCAGGAGCGTATTTACCATCTGGGGACAGGGTGCCTGGCAAGGCCCCAGGAGAGACCCAACAACCTCATTTCGCAGATGAGAAGACTGAGGTTGGGAGACGAGAAGGGTAGTCTGGAGGCCAGGTCTGCAGCTGCTTCTACAGCCCCTGCTGGGTCCGGCATCTGAGCTTGCAAGCTGCAGTGACTGTGTCCTGCCCTTGGCCGGGGCCCCTTTGCCTTCGGGATGAAACTCCTCTGCCTGACACAACCCAAGACAGAGCGCGTCTTTCAACTGCCAAGTTGTTCTGAACGCCGCAATGCTCAGAACCAGGAACTGAACCCAAGACACTGACCTTGTGGGACGCAGAGGAGGCCCCTCCGTGCCCACCATTCCTTCCCGAGAGTGCAAGTATGTCAGAGCTCGGCCTTCACCTGCCACGCTCTCGGGTCAGTGGAGGGGCCGCCCTGTCACCGTTGCTCTCCCGCTCCCCGGCCAGGTCACACTGGAGGTCTCGCCCTCCTCCCTGCCCCCTGAGCTCCTGAAGGCTCCCAGCCTGCAGGATGACAGCCCCAGGTTTCTGCACCCTCCCCTCCATGGGGCCTGGGCCTTGTTGCTGTCAGTGTCCTGCACACGGATGGTGCCCAGGGCCGGGAAGAGGGACTCACCTCCTTCTCCAGTGCTCGAGCCTCTCCCCGTAGGTCACGCCCACTTCTGACTCAGGCCCCAACAAGGCCTTGCTAGCCCAGCTTCCCCCTCCCGCCCAAGCAGTAAGGCTTCTGCATCCCTGCCTCTGGGACGTGCGGTAGAATCCAGAGACCCAGGCCTGGGGGCAGTTTCGGCGGGTATGAGCATCTACCTGCAGGAAAGTGGGTGCTTCCAGCAACCTGTGATCACCTTGACCTGCACACCTGTACACCAACAAGTCCTAGAGGGAGGTAGGAGCTACCCAACCTGGTCAGCATCCCACTGGGACAGACTGCACGTGAATCCAAAGATCCTGGACCGAAGCTCAGGTCTGTCTGGATCACTGAGTTCCTTAAGACCCCACCCTCTGGGGGACTCTATGAAGCCTGACTGTGGCCATTGTGTGAGTCAGATCAGGACAGATGGGGCGACTACAGGCTCCATGTCACACCCGTCTCCAGCCCAGCTTCCTGAAAGGTCTGGGCATGACAACTTCTCTTCTCTGAAGATGCATCTCCGTCTGCTGGCCTGGGGGTGCTTCTGGTGTCTTCTAACAGGTCTGTGCCTCTCAGTGAGGCAGCTTGGCCACTTGGAAATGGCCACACTGGGTCAATAAGGACAAAGGAAGCCTTGGGGGCCAAACGGTGACTGGGCTCAGCTCACAAGAAAGTGGGGATCCCTTGAACTTCAAAAATTAGCTGTTCTCTCCACAGGGAGGAGGGGTCGAGGCAGAAGATCTGAAACTCATCGACTCCGGGCCTGGACAGGGCAGCATCTCAGCAAACCTTTTGGAGGTGCAGGTCTGGAGGGAGCTACGCAGGGCAGTGGCTCATGCCCACGGCCCTGGGCTCCAGCCCGGTTTTCCGGCCCCCTAGCAAGACACTGCACACACAGTGCAGGACGCTATGCCGAGTGTGGGGTCCATCTCCTTTCACACGGGAAAGAAATCATAACCTTCAAGTCCGAGTTTGATGGAAATATTTCAATCCTTCGTGGGGAATGCCCATCATTCCTAAACGTTTTGTGGTAACATACAGTGGAAATGACTGCAACATGACGTTGTTATTCCGTATTCTGAGCCAAACTCCTGAGATCAGACTTGTTTGCATCACATGTGGCCAGGGAATCATCCCATGAGGGCTTCTGTCTGCTTCTTGCCAAGCAGCCTAATGGATCGATGACGGAGGCGTCTCCCAATTGCCACAGGGCTGCTTGTCACTGCTCAGTGCGCGAACCAGAAAGCCCCGTGCAGGAGGGATGCATCTGTTTGGAAACAGCGCATCGTTGCCATCCTGTTGTGGGGTGTGCCATGAACCTAGTAGTCACACTGGGGGTTCTGAATGCGGTCCAAGCAACTGGTGGATGCCGGAGGAAGCATTTGCTTTCCTGTAATCCTTCCTACAGCCCCACCAGACGCCAGCACTGATTGTTGTCCCGTCACTAATTTTCCAAGGGTCATTTTCCCTCATCCAGAGGAAAGTGATGTTTAGAATTCCAAGTCGCTTGCCCCTTCCATTGGAAACGGAAAGTGAGGATGCCTGCCCACCCATCCAGGGTCGATCCTTGACCCTCAGCTATCAATGCACCATGGAGAGATGGAGGCCAAGGACCAGAAGGCAGAGGTCTAGGGGCCAGAAGAAGGGCTGCCATCAGCTTGGCTGCGGCTGCAAGCCCACTCAGTTCTTCGGCCAGGGTGGGGCAAGGGGATCTTGCCTTCTCAGCCCAGGGCCTGGTCTCATGAATGGGAGCATTTGGGGTCCATGAAGAAACAGCAGGGGAGATGCGGGTGGCCTCCAAAGTTGCCGTCAGCACGCCCTCGGCTCAGGCCTTGAAGTGTGTTTCCTGGTGGAGCTTCAGGTGCACAGGTGCACGCAACTAGCCAGCCACTGAAAGGAGCGAGACCTCAGGGCTATGGTCGGTGCTGATGGGTGCACCTCTGAGTGGCTGTGGCTTCCGCTTTGACTGGATGGTCAAAACTGGGCATCTTTAATCTGCCCAGCAGCCTCCCAGGTACCCTGAGGGTTCCAGAGACTGGTACTGCCTACCATGTGGGCAGGGCTGCGAGAGCCCCCGAGATCACCCAGAAGTGCAGGGACAGATCTGGGCACCTGGGGAAGTGGAGACAGGTGGAGACTTTGCGGTGGGTTGGTCCCAAGCGGGACACTTTCTCCAGCATCTGAGCTCGCAAGCTGCAGTGACTGTGCCCTGCCCTTGGGCCGGGGCCCCTTTGCCTTCGGGATGAAACTCCTCTGCAACCCAAGATAGAACGCGTCTTTCAACTGCCAAGTTGTTCTGAACGCCGCAATGCTCAGAACCAGGAACTGAACCCGAGACATTGACCTGCTTGTGGGACGCAGAGGAGGCCCCTCCGTGCCCACCATTCCTTCCCGAGAGTGCAAGTATGTCAGAGCTCAGCCTTCACCTGCCACGCTCTCGGGTCAGTGGAGGGGCCGCCCTGTCACCGTTGCTCTCCCGCTCCCTGGCCAGGTCACACTGGAGGTCGCTCCCTCCTCCCTGCCCCCTGAGCTCCTGAAGGCTCCCAGCCTGCAGGATGACCGTCCCGGGTTTCCACACCTTCCCCTCCGTGGGGCCTGGGCCTTGTTGCTGTCAGTGTCCTGCACACGGATGGCGCCCAGGGCCGGGAAGAGGGACTCACCTCCTTCTCCTCCTATCTGGCCTGGGTGAATGGGGACAGTGGGGAGACAACTGAGGTGGCCTCTGCAAGACTCCCCAACCTGGTGACCACTGGCGTATAGCACTTCCTGCCGCACGGAAGTGCTTCCATCAGCCTCCACGAAGGGTCTTGCCTCTGGGGGCCAGATTCCCCCCCCTTCTTTCCCTCCCTTCTCTCCTCCCTCCCTGCTTCCCATCTTCCCTTTTTCCTTTCCTTCCTTCTCACCTTCCTCTCCTCCTCCGTCTCCTTCTTTCCTTTGCTTCCTCTCATCCTCCTCCCTCTGTCCCTCTCCATGGGGAGAGCTGTGATGACTCCCTCCTTACATAGAAGGGGGTGAGCCAGGCATACGGAGGAGACACAAAGTCCAGGGAAGGAGCCTCTGCTTGAATAGCCCTGGGGACGGGGAGCTGACTCCCTCTGCAGACTGTGTCCGCCCCGTCTGGAGACCTTGCCTCAAGCTGAAAGCTCAGTGCTAGTGTCCCCCTGGCCCTGGTCCTCTTCCCATCCACGGGAAGCTAGGGAGGCTTGCAGGCCCAGAGCCTCTTCCTTGACTTTTTCTCCAGGCCCACCTCTTGGTCTCTCTGCAGCTCACCATTGCATCTCTTTAGGCCCCAAACAGCCACCCAGGCCCCAAGAAGCCCATCAAACCCCAGATGTTTGCCGACACCATGAGAGGCCCCGGATGTTCTAGAACACTCGGAGGCTTGGAAGCACTGTGTGGAAGGAACCCCTGGCAGACGGGCTGCTGAGTGGCTTTCTGTAGATGCCAGACAATGGACAGAACAACCTCCTACAGGTGACAGAGCCACACAGGCACCCAGGCTCTGCCTCCTGGCATCACAAGCCCCTGGGTCAAAGTCCCACCAAGACTCATGCATTGGGCCAGGTGTGGTGGCTCACACCTGTAATTCCAGCACTTCAGGAGGCCAAGGCAGGTGGATCACTTGAAACTAGGAGTTAAAGACCAGCCTGGCCAACATGATGAAATCCTGTCTCTACTAAAAATACAAAAATTAGCTGGGCATGGTTGCATGTGCCTGTAATCCCAGCTACTTGGGAGGCTGAGACAAGAGAATTGCTTGAACCCGGAAAGCAGAGGTTGCAGTGAGCCAAGATCGTGCCACTGAACTCCAGCCTGGGTGACAGAGTGAGACTCCATCTCAAAAAAAAAAAAAAAATATTCATGCATTGAGGAATATCCCAGTAGAAAGGGTCTCAGGCAAAAAACAAATAAATAAATAAATAAGAAGAAAGAAAACAGGGGTAAAGGAACAAATGTCTGCCACAACTTGGTCCCCTCCTCACAACACACTCTGTGTAGGAGGATGTGGGTGTTCACAGTGGATGTTGAAAGTGCAGTGTGACTGGGGCTTTGGTGGCAGCGAGAGTCAAAGGAGGGGCATCTCCACTCCACAAATCAACTCCAGGAGCCCAGTGAGGAAGGCAGAGGCCCTGATGCTTCTTGCTTCACAGAGGAGCAAACCGGAGCTCAGAGAGGTTGTGCTACTTGCCTAGGAACACACAGCCCAGGAGCAGAAGAGTCAGGACTAGACACTGAGTCTAACAGCCCCACAGCATGGCTCCAGCACTGAATGTGCCCAAGAGAACTAGTCCTGCCATGGCTCCACATGGAGACAATTAAACATCCACACAGGACAACATCTTCCACGATGAAGGTGTTTGGATGGTTCGGATCTCACCCAAACCTCCTGTTGAACTGCAATCCCCAGTGTTAGAGGTGGGGCCTGGTGGGAGGTGATTGGATCATGGGGGTGGAGTTCTTGCAAATGGTTTAGCACCATCCCCTCTTGGTCCTCTATAGTGAGTTCTCACCAGATCTGTTTTTTTTTTAAAGTATGTGGCACCTCCCGCTCCCCGCATGGTGACTTCAGGCAGCTCCACTGAGCACTCCATACAGGAGACTTGCACAGGTGCCCTGAGCTGCCATGACTCCGCTCGTGCCCTCTGAGATCCTGTTTACCTAAAACTCACAGTAACCGGAGCTCTCAGTCATCCTGACCTTGGGCCTACAGATCCACCTCTGCAAATCAGGTCAGATAAACCAGCTGTTTAATTTAGGGGAAACAAGAGGTACGCCTGAGCTTCCAGGTGTCTCCACCCCAGGAGCGATCCTCTAGCAGACGGCCCTGTGGCTGCCGCCTACCCAAAGGCTTCTGGCTGGGCTTGCTCTTCCTGGACAGTTGGTGCCGTGGTCTGCGTGTTTCTCACCTCTGAAATTCGTGTTGAAATGTAATCCTCAACGTAGCAAGATGGAGGGGTAGGGCCTTTAAGCGGTGATTGGATCATGAGACCCCTGCCCTTCTGAATGGATTAAGCCATTCATAGATGAGTTAATTAATGGGTTAATGGATTGTTGAGGTTGTCATGGGAGTAGAACTGAAGGCTTTATAAAAAGAGGAAGAGAGACCTGAGCCAGCACGTTCAGCCCCAGCCATGTGTATTAAGCAGTTTCACATCAATATAAAGAAATTCCTAAGTCTGCAAAATGTGTAAAGGAAAGAGGTTTAATTGGCTCACAGTTCTGCAGGCTGTGCAGGAAGCATGGTGCCCACATCTGCTTGGTTTCTGGTGAGGCCTCAGGGAGCTTTTACTCGTGATGAAAGGCCAAGTGGGAGCACGCATCACATGGTTAAAGTGGAAGCAAGAGAGAGAAGGGGGAGGGTCACACACTTTCAAGCAACCAGATATCAAGAGAACTTACTCACTATCTTGAGGACAGCACCAAGCCATTCATGAGGAGTCCACCCCATGATCCAAACACTTCCCACCAGGCCCCACCTCCAAAATTGGGGATTATGTTTCAATGTGAGATTTGCAGAGGACAAACATCCAAACCATATCACCATGTGATTTCTTGCACTGCCTTGAGACTTGGCAGAGAGTCTCCAGCAGCAAGAAGGCCCTCGCCAGATGCAGCCCCTCGATCTGGGCTTCTCAGCCTCCAGAACTGTAAGAAACAAATTTCTTTTCTTTATAGATTACCTAGTTTCAGGTATTCTGTTATAAGCAACGAAAAATGGGCAGAGACATCTAGCTCCTCTCGGTCTAGTCACAGCTGACAGCAAAGACATAGATGAGGCATCCTGGCTTCTAACCAGGTGGAGGACGAGGAGAGGCTGCCAGAAGCTTCCTCTAAGCTGCAGCAGTTGTGCCAGGTCCTGAGGGCAGGAGTGAGCTGCTCCCGTGCTGGGAAGAGCTTGGCTCAGGTCCATGGGAACGTGGAGGCATTGAGGCCATCTTTCTGGAAGGCCACTTGCATGAGTCACCCACCTGCTTAAAACTCTTCAGCAGCTAAAGATGGCAAAAAGTCATGATTGAACATGATGCTGAGTCAAAGAAGGGTTGGGAAGGACACCATGTTGTATGATTCCTCTCCCATGAAGGTCTAGAGCAGGGAAATCCTCACCAGGAACCCACAGTCAACCCAGCACCTCCTGTTCTCACTTCCACACTCCCTCTGTCCACTTCACCTCCTGCACCTCCTCTGAGCTGCCCCCTCCTGCCAGTTGCATTGCCATTGCCTTAGCCCAAGCATCTCTTCCCCAGACAGCTCCATCAGCCTTCTCTGGCCTCCATTTGCGGCCCTCCAGCCCATTCTCTGGTCCTGCCAAGCCCTATAGGAGTTCCCCCACTTCCCCTCCAGCTTTGCCCACTGGCCCTGGCCCTGTCAGCTGCTCTCCACTGACCTGGGCTCCTGGGCTCTGGCCACCCATGCTTCTTCCTACAGCAGGGCCTTGCATATCTAATCCATTCCCATCCATCCCCAGAGCTCAGCTAAAGCATCAGTTTCTCTGGAAAGACTGAGACCCTGACCTCCTTGGATGGTCAACTCTGCTCATGTGTTCTTCCTTTGCAGAACTCACCAAAATTTTAATTTTACATTTTTCCCTCTCTTCCATGAGGACATGCATTCCATCACAACAGAAATTGCATCTGTTTTTTTTTTGTTTTGTTTTGTTGTTTTGTTTTGCCACTGCACCCTAGGCCACCCAGCATAGAGACGAATACTTGCTGAATTTTAGGAAGAAACTTTGTTTGCACCTCAACCCCCAACCCCACTGCTCCCCAAGTCATGGCATTGCCTGATTAGCTTAAGGCTAGGTGGGCTGCTCCTCAGTGCGGCTTCATCTTCCCCTTGGTGAAATGCAGCATTTCTACCAGGAAGTCTCTAAGACCTCTGCACGATCTTAAATTCTACAGCCATTTCCCTGATGTCTTCTTGCACCTGGTATAGCTGAGAGGTTCATGCCCATCAGATTCTCATTTCCTTGAATGTGACCTGTTTTTACCCTTGGAAACTTTTAGGAGTTTCTATCTATGCTATCCTGAAATTTCACCCAACTCAATATTTATTGTGTGTGGGTGGGGCAGGGTGGGGTGTATGGGAGATGTAGATCAAAGGATACCAAGATGCAATTACGTAAGATGAATAAATTCAGAGATCCAGAGACCTACAGTACAGCATGAGAACTCTGGCTAATAATATTTCATTGTACAATGAAAGTTTTCTAAGAGTAGATTTTAGGTGCTCTTACCACACACGAAAAAGGTAACTATGTTAGATGAAGGATATGTTAAATTGCTTACCCGTAGTAATCATTGCACTGTGCATTTGTATATCAAAAAATCACTGTACACTTTGTAAAGTGTACAAAAAATTTACTGTGCACTTCAAATTTATACAGTAAATTTTTAAAAATCTTTCATGTGAATCATCTTTCAGATTTCTTTTAGAATCTTTTCCCCTTTCACAACTGTTCTGCCTTATATGGAGTAGATCCCAGCAACCTAAAACTCATATCCTGCCCCCACTGGGGAAAACATCTACCATGATGACACGGTTTGGGTCTAACCCAAACCTCATGTTGAAATGCAATCCCCAGTGTTGGAGGTGGGGCCTGGTGGGAGGTGACTGGATCATGGGGGCAGAGTTCTCATGAATGTGTTAACACCAGCCCTTCTTGGTACTGTAGAGTGAGTGAGTTTTCACAAGATCTGGTTTGTTTAAAACTGTGTGACACCTCCCATTCTCTCTCTTCCTCGTGCTCCTGCCTGTAAGATGCCTGCTCCTCCTTTACCTTCTGCCATGATCGTAAGCTTCCTGAGGCCTCCACAGAAGGGGATGCTGCCATGCTTCCTGTACAGCCTGCAGAACCATGAGCCAAAATAAACCTCTTTTCTTTATAAATTACCCAGGTTTGGGTATTTCTTTACAGCAGTGTGAGAACAGACTGATACACACGACTTCTCTCATCATTACTTCATCTTTGTTTGCACTTCTAATTCTTTCTGGAAATTCCATCCACGGATGTGGGAACGTCTGGATCTTCCTCTTGGTTCATTCCTTCTGGGTACTGGGAGAATTCTTCAGCTTGGAATTCCAGCTCATGAATTCGTTCTTCAGCTGCGTCCATTATGCTATTTATCCCATCAATTGATTTTTATTTTCTTTTTGACGATCAAATGTGTAATTCCCAAGCTCTACAACTGCTTCTGTTTTGGACATCCTCAGCATTCCCTGAAGATAGTAATCTTTGTGAGTGTGTGTGTTTTAAATCTCTTCCCTTTGCTGTTTAATTTTATTTCTGCAGCATTTGTTTTTCTGTTGTTGGGTCTGGTCTTCTTGTTACTCAAAGGCCTGGGGATCCCTGGTTGCCAGATCAGTGCTGTAGCTGGAACTACTCGCTCCTCTGCCCCCTGGTCTGAAGCCACCCCCAACAATGGTGTAGGGGCAAGGAGGCCGCCAAGCTCTTGTTCTTCCAGGGCCCTGCCCCTCTGGGCGCAGCACTTACTCTCACAGATGGAAGGGAGCAAATGTCTCTGCTTCCCACGGCCTGAGGAAAACCACCACGCTGGGGTCAGGGACCCTGATCTGTGCCCTACCTACCCACTTGTCAGCCACCTGGCTCCGAACTTGGCTCCCCTGCTCTCTAGGCAGCCTTCTACAAATGCTTCAGAGCTGTGGCTGTTTTCCTGTAGCTATTCCTGTCTACTTCCCACCTTCCAAGAATCCCAGATGTTTTTAAGTTACTAAAGATGATGTTTCTTATGACACATTCACAGCACCTCTTTGGACGTCTCATGTGATTTTTCGAGGGTGTAGCCTTGTGTGTGCTGACTGCCGCCTTGACCGGATCTTTCCAAGGGAATTAGTGAGAACCCGTGAGACACAATCCTCACCCCACAGAGGGCACTTCCGACTACCTGATGGTGGCCAGGGACAGAAAGTTCTCCTTCAGCTGGTGGGTCCCTTGAGTGGACAGGTGTGAAGAGCACAGCTGACTTGCTTACCCTTTACAGCAGGACTTACTAATGTTCAGTATTCCCATTTCCACATATATCAGGCTGTTCTTGATACAAAGAAATACCAGCTAGGCACAGTGGCTCACACCTGTAATCCCAGCACTTTGGAAGGCCAAGCTGGGAGGATCACTTGATTTCAGGAGTTGGAGACCAGCCTGGGCAACATGGTGAAAGCTCATCTGTACAAAAAATACAAAAAAAAACCAAAAAATAGCTGGGCATGGTAGCATGTGCCACCAGTAGTCCTAGCTACTTGGGAGGCTGAGATGGGAGGATCGCCTGAGCCTGGGAGGTTGATGCTTCAGTGAGCCATGATTGCACCACTGGACTCCAGCCTGGATGACAGAGTAAGACCCTGTTTTTTTTTTTTTGTTGTTTTTTTGTTTGTTTGTTTGTTTTTGTTCTTAAGAGAAAAGAAAAGAAAAAGGAATATGCGAAGTTGGGTAATTTATAAAGAAAAGAGGTTTAATTGGCTCATGGTTCTGTGGGCTTTATGGGAAACATGGTGCTGGCATCTGCTCAGCTTCTGGTGAAGACCAAGGAAGCTTTCAACAGTGGCAGAAGGCTAAGGGAGAGCAGGTATTTCACAAGGCAAAAGCAGAAGGAAGAGAGAGAGAGAGAGAGAGTGGAGGTTGCCACATACTTTGGAATGACCAGACCTCATGAGAACTCATTCTCACGAACAAAGCACTAAGCCATGAGGGATCCATCCCCATGACCCAAAGACCCCCCTCCAGGCCCCACTTCAGCATTGAGGACTATCATTCCACACAAGATCTGTGAGGGGACAAAGGTCCAAACTATATCATTCCACCCCTGGCTCTTCCCAAATCCCTTTCCACTCTATCTCTTCCTCCTGTTCCTGCCATGTAAGCAGGAGCATCATGAGGAGAAGAGACGTCGTTCTTACATTGCAAAATACAATCATGCCTTCTCGACAGTCCCTTAAAATCTTGACTCATCCCAGCATTAACTCAAAAGTCCAAAGTCTCATCTGAGACAAGGCAAATCCCTTTCACTTATGAGCCTGTAAAATCAAAAACGAGTTAGTTACCCCCAAGATACAATGGAGGTATAGGCATTGGATAATAAACATTCTCACTCCAAAAGGGAGAAATTGGCCAAAAGAAAGGGGCTACAGGCCCCATGCAAGTTCAAAACCCAGCAGGGCAGTCACTAAATCCTACAGTTCCAAAATAATCTCCTTTGACTTCATACCCTGCATCCAGGGCACACTGATGCAAGGGGCAGCACCCAAGGCCTTGGGGAGCTCTGCCTCTGTGGATTCACAGGGTTCAGCCCCCACAACTGCTCTCATGTGCTGGTGTTGAGTGCCTATAACTCTTGCAGGTGCAGGGTGCAAGCTGCCAAAAAATATACCATTCTTGAGTCTGGAGGATGGTGGCCCCCTTCTCACAGCTGCACTAGTCAGTTCCCCAGTAGATACTCTGTGTGGGAGCTCCAACCCCACATTTCCTCCCCACACTGCCCTAGTCGAGGTTCTCTGTGAAGGCTCCACCCCTGCAGCAGGCTCCTGCCTGGATAACCAGCCTTTTCCATGCATCTTCTGAAATCTAGGCAGAAACCGCCAAACCTCTTTTACTGTTGCATTCTGTGCACCTGCAGGCTTAACACCACGTGGAAGCCACCAAGATTTACAGCTTGCGTTCTCCAAAGTGGCAGCTTGAGCTGTACTTGGGCACCTTGGAGCCCCAGCTGGAACTGGAGCAGCCTGTATGCAGGAAGCAATGTCCTGAGGCTGCACAGGGCAGGAAGGCCCTGGGCTTGGGCCCTGAAACCAGTCTTCCCTTCTAGGTCTCTGGGCCTGTGATGGGAGGGGCTGCCATGAAGGTCTCTGAAATGCCTTCAAGGTCTTTTCCCATTGTCTTGGATAGTAGCACTTGGCTTCCTTTTAGTTATGCAAATATCTCTAGCAAATGGTTGCTCCATAGCCTGCTTGAACCCCTCTCCTGAATAAAAGTATTTTTTTGGTCACATGGCCAGAATGCAAATTTTCCAAACTTTTATGCTGTGCTTCCTATTTAAATATAAATTCCAACTTTAAGTCATTTATTTCCCCCAACATCTGAGCATAGGCTGCTAGAAGCTGCCAGGCCACATCTTGAACACTTTGCTGCTTAAAAGTATTTTTCCACCACATGCTCTAGGTCTTCACTCTGAAGCTTAAACTTCCACAGACTCCTAGGGCATGACGATGAGGCAACCAAGTTCTTTGCTAAGTCATAACACATGTGATCTTTGTTCCAGTTCCCAATAAGTTTCTCATTTCCATCTGAGACTTTGACAGCCTAGACTTCACTGTCCATATTACTATCAGCATTTTGGTCACAATCATTTAACCCGTCTCTAAGAGGTTCCAAACTCTCCCTCATCTTCATGTCTTCTTCTGAGCCCTCCAAACTCTTCTAACCTCTGCTCCTTACCCAGTTCCAAAGCTGCTTCCACATTTTCAGGTATCTTCATATTAATACCTCCATACCCGACTCTTAGTACCAATTTTCTATATTAGGCCATTCTTGCATTGCTATAAAGAAATACCTGAGACTGAGTAATTTATTTATTTATTTATTGTTATTGTTCTTTTATTTTATTTTTTGAGATGGGATCTTGCTGTGTTGCCCAGTCTGGAGTGCTGTGGCTCGATCTCAGCTCACTACAAGTTCCGCTTCCTGGGTTCATACTATTCTCCTGCCTCAGCCTCCCAAGTAGCTGGGACTACAGGCACTTGCCACCACACCCAGCTAATTTTTTGTGTTTTTAGTAGATACAGGGTTTCACTACGTTAGCCAGGATGGTCTCGATCTCCTGACCTCATGATCTGCCCGCCTTGGCCTCCCAAAGTGCTGGGTTTACAGGCGTGAGCCACCACACCCAGCTGAGACTGAGTTATTTATAAAGAAAAAAATTTAATTGGCTCACAGTTCTGTGGGCTTTACACAAATCATTGAGCTGGCATCTTCTCAGCTTCTGGGGAGACCTCAGGAAGCTTACAATCATGGCAGAAGGTGAAGCAGGAGCAAGAGAGAGAGTGAAGGGGGTGCCAGATAAACAATCAGATATCACAAGAACTCACTATGGCAAAGACAGCACCAAGCCATGAGGGATCTGCCCCCATGACCCAGACACCTCCCAGCAGGCCCAACCTCCAGCACTGAGGATTACAATTCAACACGAGATGCAGGCAAGGACAAATATCTGAACTATGTCACCACAGAATTCAGGAAGTTCAGGTAAGTCTCCAGGTCATAAGTGGTAGCTGCAGGGCCCTAATCCAAGTGTTCTGTTTCTAAAACCTCAGCTTATCCGGGATGCTCACAATCTATAAGGACTCCATTAGCAACATAACCTACCATCCCCTGATTCTAGCACATTTCTATTCCAATCCCTCCCTCCACAAGTCACAGCCTCCTTGGAGTCAAGGCTAATCAGGTCTGCGGACAGGCCACGGGAGTCTGGAAGAACCCTCTCTGCAGCTCACTCCCTGAGGACAGTGAACAGACGACTACCTGATTTCACTGTGCCCGTATCCTGACCTGCACAAGGGCATTACGGCTGTTGTGAGGACAGGTGAGGTGGCACAGGCACAAGAGGGTGGTGCACAGTAGGAGAGAATCAATGTGCATGTCCCTGCTCTGTTTTTCTCAAAGCTGTGCTTGTGGAAGGACACTGCCACTTTGGAGCCACATTCAGAGCCCAGATTCCAGGTCATCCCAGAAGGCTGAATGGATGGCCCCAGGCCAGAGGCTGGATGGCTTAGAGTCTGCTGGCGGGAGCTGATCCCATAGTAGTTTTAGATCTCCCCAGACTGCCCATGTGTGACAGCTAGGTGGTTTCTGCAAAGTCCACCCCACTCCAAATTGCAGGAGTGGCCTCTGTTTTGTCTAAGATAGTCACGATCATCTTAACCCCCTTGCCAGAGGGACTCCTTTAGGGATCAAAAATAACTCAGCTGATCCGCAAGCGCCCAGCACTTCCCTGGCTGCAGCGATTCACTCAGGTTGGTCTAACGAGAACAAGGCTCAAGACTTCTGTTAGATTAAGACCTCTCTCTTGCTCTGACCAGTAAGGGGTGCAGATACAAACCCTGCAGCTACTGCAGCTACTTTGTTGCCATGAGACAAGCCAGCCTGATGACAGCACCAACAAGAAGCAGGCACAGCAAGAGAACTGCTGAACTCTGAAGCCAGAGCCCTGGTTACACTGCACCAGAAGCCTACCCACCACCACCCTTCCCAGCTGGGTGGGCCACTTTGGGGTGGATTTTCTGCCTCCCACCACAAAAGAGCCCAAACTGACAAAGAAGCCCAGGTAGGCTGCTACCAGTTCTGCTATCACTCAAGAGCTGAGCCTGATGATGCAGAATGAGGTCCCTGTACTAAGCATCCCAAGATTTGGTCTGGGAAACTTTCTTCTATGTCTTTCATATGGTCTGAACCAGTCCATAACGGTTCCTGGGTGCTTTTCCACCTAGGAACCAGGACACCAGGACCAGAGAGGGGCACAAACTTGTCTAATGTCACCCAGCTCATTAATGCCAAGCCCCGGACTCGAACCCAGGCCTTCTGGACTCCAGGCCATATGCCATTCCTAAATAGAAATTCAACCATCTGGCCTGCCCCGCCTGGCCCATTGAACTAGTTGCTAAATTGATACTTTGCAAAACATGCATGTTTCCAATTGCAGAGCGTTGCTGTGACTTTGAAGCAGCGTGTAGCCTTCCCCTGATGTGGTGAAGGACGGAGGTGGCTGGCCTGGTATGGAGAGGGATCTTAGGGAACTCTCCGCAGAAGCCCCAGGGTACCCACTCTCTGGAAAGAGATCAGAAAGCAGCCTCTCTCCCAAGGCCGCAGGCAGCCAGCTCCCCACTTAAAAAGGACCCGGTATCAATTTCACTTTTTTTGTCCTTATTGGTGCCTCCCTAATGAGATGATGTTAGAGTTGGAAATAAAGAGATGAGTGGCTGGGTAAATAGATAAACAGATAAATAAAGCCTGGGCTTCTTCCAGGAATGCAGCCCTCTCCCTCCCAGGGGCTGGAGAAGGCGTGGGTGTCGCCTGACAGCTGCCCAACTTCTTGCCAAGGCGCTGAGGAGTGGGGGCCCTGAGCACACAGCTATCGGCCACCATTTCCTGCACACCTACCAGATGCCGGCCTCTGCTTTGCTTGCCGTCTCTCCTTTAGTCTGTGCAATGACTCATGAAATAGGCAGGCGTCAGCCCTCAGGTTCAGACAAAACTGGAGACCGAGAAAGGAAAGTGACCATAACCAAGTCATGGCCTGCAAGTGACAGGGCAGAGATTTCAGGTCAGGTCTGTCTGTGTCCAAAGACAAACATCGCTGCTATCATGGAAGCTCCGAGGAGCTCACGGCCCCCTCGGGGACAAATGGTTCCCTCAGGAAATGACCGCAAAACACGGAGCATTTTCATCACCCTGGGAGGTGTGATGAAAAATAACTCAGCTGATCCGCAAGCGCCCAGCACTTCCCTGGCCGCAGTGAAGATGGAGCATTTTCATCACCCTGGGAGGTGTGATGAGGGGCTGGGGGGAGTTGGGGCTGGAGTTGCCAGGTGGCCTGAAAGGAGAGGCTGCACAGGTAGAGAGGTGCCCTGCAGGGCCACCACAGGACCTGCTCCCTTGGCCTGCCCCGTCCCCACGCTTGCCCCCTCTGCCCTCATCCCTGCCCGCCCTGTCCCCATGCTTGCCTCCATGGTCCTCTCCTCGCACAGGAGGAGGGGCAGGTCCTGCCCCACACCTCCGGTGGCCATCCTCTCACTCAGCATGAGGGCTCCTGGTGCTCAGGGGTGGCTGCACAGGCTGTTAGAATGTGTCCCTACATCCACAGTGGTCAGCATGCACTGCTCTCTGAGGAGCCCCCAGACTTCCCCATAATCTGGCAACTAAAGGGTTGGCACTTGGCACTGCACTCCAGTCTGGGCAACAGAGAGAGACTCCACCTCAAAAAAAAAAAAAAAAGCAACAAAAAAGCATGTGTACATATATTTATATGCATAGGCATGTGTGTGTACACATACATATATACACATACAGAGTGTGCACACACAGGCATGTGTGCACACATGCACACACAAGCAGACACACACACCCAAACCAACATCTGGAAGGTAAAATGCCAACAAGTAGTGGTGATGTCTGGGTGGTGGCATTCTGGATTTATTTGCCTTTTTAATAGTTTTCTATACTTTCCACATTTCTCTCAACTATTTTAAATTTTATCATCAAGGCTGGGCAGCATAGTACGACTCTGTCTCTACAAAAAATTTAAAAATTAGCCATGCATGGCGGCACACACCTGTGGTCTCTGCTACTCAGGAGGCTGAGGTGGGAGGGATCACTTGAGCCTGAAAAGTGGAGGTTGCAGTGAGCTATGATTGCCCTGCTGCACTCCAGCCTGAGTGACAGAGTGAGACCCTGTCTCAAAAATAATTAATTCACTGAATGTTATTATCGGAAAGCATTTTGATTCCAAGTAAGGGTTGAAGCATAGACATCAGAGAGGAAAGCACCCACCTCTCTTGTTTATTTGTCCAACCAACAGGACAGCCCTTGAACAGGACATGTAGGTGCCCAAGGAGACCCGTGCCACGCTGTTTGACCTCCTAATCCCATGCCTAAGAAGCCCTAAGAAAATAATTCCACAGAAAATAACAAGTCTACAATCTGCTAATGTGTGGATCACAGAGCTATGGATAAGGGGTGGGGCGGGTCGGGGCCGGGAATGAAACTGACTTAGTACCAGCCAAATACTGTTTGGAGAGATGACAGCTTTGGAGAAGTCAGGGGGCATCTGCGAGACGGCTACAAATTCGGCTGTCACGAAACACAGTGAGATCTCAAAACGTGACAAATATTTTGTGTTGACTGAGAGCGGTGGCTCATGCCTGTAATCCCAGCACTTTAGGCACCTTAGGAGGCCGAGGTGGATCACCTGAGGTCACGAGTTCGAGACCAGCCTGGCCAACATGGTGAAACCCCATCTCTACTAAAAATACAAAAATTAGCCAGGTGTGGTGGTGCACACCTGTAGTCCCAGCTACTCAGGAGGCAGAGGCAGAAGAATCACTTGAACCTGGAAGGTGGAGGTTGCAGTGAGCTGAGATCATGCCATGCACTCCAGCCTGGGTGACTGAGTGAGACTCCATCTCTCTCTCTCTCTCTCTCTCTCTCTCTATATATATATATATATATACACACACACACACATACATACACACACACACATACACAGTGTTAAGGGTGGAGTGAATATAGTGAGATATATATATATATACATATATAATGTGAAGGGTGAGTGAATATAGTGTAGGCGGGCCCTGACACCCAAGCTCTGTCACCATAGGAGAGTATGACCAGGACCCAGGCTGCCAAATCCGCTCACTGAGCATCCAGCAACCCTGTGATGTGGCTCCAACACATCTGACTGTGCCCAGTGATGCTCCAGGCAGAGAAGACAGCAGTGAGCAGAACAGATGGGCCTGGCTCTCATGGAGTTTATCTTCTGCGGGGGTCAGGAGGCTTGACACACAGTCCATAAATACCTTATCAGTCCCATGGCAGAGGCACCAGGGGAGAGCTAAGGCAGGTGGGGCCATGTGCTGCTGGTCTCCTGGGGGTGCCGCTGGCCCCCGTCTCCCTGCTTTCTGCCATCGCCTGTAGCCAACAGAAGAGAAGTGCAGTGATACACCTCCCGTCCAGGCCCTGCCCACGGAGACCTCCCGTGTGCAATTCTTTCTCTCTTCTGCTGACTGCTGTCCAATGTAGGGAAACCAGGAGAGGACTGCAGGACCTTGGGGAGATGGAGCCACAGATGGAAGATGCCTGGGTCCCTGAGTCGCTGCTCAGAAGCGAGTTGCTCACTGGTCAAGGTCACCCTTGTGGTCTTTACACGGATAAGCAACAAATGTGTATGTGTTGAGTTAGCGTACTTTTTGGTGGGGTCTTCGGTGCAGCAGCTCACCTGCCTAATAGAGGGGACTAGGAAGTGTTTGTAGGGGGTGAGAAGGAGGCGTTGCCCTTGAGAAAGGGTGGCCAGGAAGGCAGGCCCTGCGGCCCAAGAGGATGTCGGAACTGAGATTGGGAGGAAAGGGAGAACAAGCCACTACGGGGCTACCTGACAGGAAGCCATCTCAAGCAGAGGGTGCGAGTGTGCCCGGAAGGGTCCACCAAGGAGGAGGAGGCCTGGGTGGGCAGGGCAACAGAGCAAGGGGCCAGCCAGGTGGAAAGAGATGAGGTTACACAGGCCCAGGAGCCAGAGACACAGAGGCTGGCAGGTGTGTTCGGAGCTCAGTGTCAACTCTAGTTGAGACAGAAGCCACGGCCAAGGCGTTCATGATCCAATCAATCTTCTAAAGAATCTGAAGGCATCGCTCTGTGTTACTGAGGACGCACTGCAGGAGGGCTGCACAGAGCTGCGGGAGACCCGAGGATGGAACACGACAGGCAGAAAGAAGCACCCAGGACACCCCAGGCTGGAGCGCAAGGCAGTGGGGACAGGGCTGCCATGGGGTCAGCTGGAGAGATGGAGAGTTGAGCCATCCTGTGTGGACGCTGCCAGGAGTTCTCCTAGACGGTTGGGTCTCTGAGTCTGGAGTCCAGGAGGGAGGTCAGGCTAGAACTACAGAGCGGAGCCTTCAGGGTACAGCAGGTGATGGAAACGAAGAGAGACGCTGGCCTGGGGAGGAGGGAAGGAAGGGCCAAGGCTGGGGGCCCCCTGCGGCTCACAGGTCTGGAACCTCCGAAGGTGGGTCAGGGAGGTGGAGGGAGTGAGGAGGCCACAGTGACCCACCAGCCAGGCCAAATCAGCTCCGAGGGCTGACCTGGTGACATGAGAGCCATGGGGGAGGGGCTGGGGGTGAGGTGCAGCTTCTCCCAAGAGACGGGAGAGGGCAGCCAGGGGTGCCCACGTGGTCAGAAGTGCTGTTGGAAAGAGGAACAGAGTAAGGCAGTGGCCGGAAGGAGAAGCAGCATCTAGTGACGTTTGACTTATTTTTAAGGTGAAGGTGTGTTTATAAACTGACGGAATCACCCAGCCAAGAGGCAAGGCTGGGGCTGGTGAAGGTCTGGGCCCAGCACAGAGGGGCCTCCTGAGCCAGGAGAGGGGGCACAGCACATATAGGCAGCAGGTGGGGTCCTGGAGGCTGGCAAAGGGCAGAGAAGGTGGGAAATCCAAGTCGAGGAGAGGGGACGTCGGACGCCAAGGTCAGTTGGCTGGTCGTTGGTGGGAATTTGAGGTGACAGTGCTGTGTCCAGGTACAGCAGGGTGAAGACAGAGGCCACAGAGGGACGTGAGAAGGGAACTCCCAGTGCAGAGGTGAGAGGCGCGGGGCAGTGACCGTGTGGATGAAAGGGACAGGCAAGCTGGGATCTGGGGGTTGAGGTGCCGGAGGGGATGCTCGAAGTTGAGATGGGGAGATGGCAGCAAGAAGGGAGGGGAGGAAAGAAGAGGAGGAGGTGAAGGTTCTGGGAGGCCGGGACTACCCACAGGGATGTTCAAGAACTGGGCAGGAGTGATGTGGGGAAGCAACCATGAATCTGGGGTTAAAATCTTCCAGGAGTGAGGGGTGACCTGGGATTGGTAGATGACTCCAGAGCAAAAGGCAGAGTTGATGGTTCCAGCTTAAAGCCTGGGTAGGAGGGAGGTAGAACATTCTGGAAAGAAAGTGAGGAGTGAGAGGACACCTCCCCCCTCCCCAGCACCAGGGGAAATAGAACCTCTGGGTGAGTTGCAATGCCATAAGCTTCAGGCAGAGCAAGAAGGTGAGGGGACCCTTGCAGGAGATGAGAGGAGGCAGCGCCAGTGCCACAGCGTCCCCTCTGCCCGTCTGCACCTGTCTGGGGCAGCTGCTTTCTCTGATCCTCTGCCTGGGGTTTCTCCAGCTCAGACCCCTAGAGTTGCTCTATTCAGCACCTGAGAGGAGACCCTCAGCAGCCAGGAGAGGAATCCGTCGGGGAGGACCCCATGTCCCAGCCTCCCCACCTTCTGGGGGACCAAGGGTCTCCAGGGGAATGGAGCCCCAGGTTCCTATTGAGGTTACCTGCTCTTCAAAACACACACCTTGGACTTTTCTCTCTGTCTCATCTGAGCTTCCTGGGACCACCTCCCCTGTCCCTGCATCTTTAGTTCAGTGTCAGCCTTGGGAGGAACGCTCACCAAGCCCAGGGACTCGCTGGACACCGGATATTAGCTGCAAAGGCCACTGCGGGAATGTTGTGGGTGAGGATTAGGATAGAGGAGCCAAAAAGGAAAGATCTCACCTAGTGGGAGGCAGGTGAACACTCAGCAGTGGCCCAGGCTCCTTTGTGGGCAGGGTCGGGGGGATGTGATGGGCAGAGGGGGCTTACAGGGCTCTGTCCTGCCGTCCAGCTGTCGGGAGGGGCTTCCCCTCATTCACGCCGATGGCAACGCCAGGTGTCCAGGGAGCTCTTACGTTCAAACCATGAAGAAGACACAGTTTAATCTCATCCCACTCAGATAAAGAGTAAGTCATTTTTTTCTATTTCAAATGTCGTCTTCATATTTTACATCCAACAAAACCATTTTTTTTAGAAAGCTAAACAGTCTCACTGAATATGCAATGCAGCAATTATGCTCCTTGCTTTTATCCAAAGGAGTGGAGACGTCCACATAAAAACCTGCACACCGATGCGTACAGCAGCCTTATTCATAATAACCAAAACTTGGAAGTGACTCACATATCCTTCAGGAGGTGAAGGGATGAGCCGTGGTGCCTTCAGGCAGTGCAATATTATTCAGCGCTAAAAAGAAATGCATTATCAAGGCCTGAAAAGACATGGAAGGAACTTCCATGGTATTAGTAGGTGAGAGAAGCCCATCTGAAAAGGCTACATAATGTATGAGTCCAACTTTATGACATTCAAGAAAGGGCAAAACTATGGAGAAAGTAAAATAATCAGTGGTTACCAGGGATTTGGAGAGAGGGGTGAACAGGTGGAGACAGATTTTTAGGGCAGTGAAACTCTTTGTATGATGTTATAATGGGGATACAGGGCATTAGACATTTGGCAAAACCCAGAGAATTTACAATAGAAGGACGGGCATGGTGGCTCACGCCTGTAATCCCAACACTTTGGGAGGCAGAGGCGGGTGGATCACCTGAGGTCAGGAGTTTGAGACCAGTCTGGCCAACATGGTGAAACCCTGTCTATACTAAAAATACAAAAATTAGCCAGACATGGTGGCAGGCACCTGTAATCCCAGCTACTCAGGAGGCTGAGGCAGGAGAATCGCTTGAACCCGGGAGGCGGAGGTTGCAGTGAGCAAGATGGTGCCACTGCACTCCAGCCTGGGCAACAGAGTGAGATTTCTGTCTTGAAAAAAAATAAAAGAGAGAAAGAGAGAATTTACAACAGAAAATTACAGTGAACCCCAATGTAAACCATGGCCTTTAGTTAATAATAATTGCTCATCAATGGTAAAAATGTGCCATATAAATGCATGATGTTAATACCAGGGAAACTGCTGGGGGGAAAGGGTGATAAGATTTGGATCTGTGTCCCTACCAAATCTCATATTGAATTGTAATTCCCAATCTTTTGTGTGTGTTTTTTGTTTTTGTGGGTTTTTTTTTTGGTTTTTTGTTTGTTTGTTTGTTTGTTTTTTGAGACAGAGCCTCACTCTGTTGCCCAAGCTGGAGTGCAGTGGTGCTATCACAGCTCACTGCAACCTCCACCTCTCAGGATCAAGTGACCCTCCCACCCCAGCCACCCGAGTAGCTGGGACTACAGGTGTGCACCACCACGCCCAGCTAATTTTTTGTATTTTGTGTAGAGATAGGGTTTTGCTGTGTTGTCCCCAGGCTGCTCTTGAACTCCTGGGCTCAGGTGACCCACCCACCTCGGCCTCCACAGGTGCTGGGATTCCAGGTGCGAGCCACGGTGTCTGGCCAGGCAGTGTGAGAATGAACTACTACAGAGGGGTCTATGGCGGTTCTCTGGACTTTCTGTTCAATATTATTGTAAACCTAAAACTTCTCTAAGAAATAAAGGCTATCAATTTGAAACAAAAACGAAAACAAGAAAAGCTCTAAAACCGGATTTCATAGGAGCCACGCTTGCTGGCGACCGCAGCAGGTAGGGTACCCTGCTTCGCTGAGGCTGCCATCTCCCTCCTTGCGTAGAACCCGCCCCTCGTCCTACGCACCCCCACTAGGCCCCTTCCTGCCGCTCTGGAGGCCGGGAGACCAAAGCAGGGAGAGCTAGGACCCCTTACCACCTTCCCCACACCCTTGCCAGGACCGGGCAGCAGTCAGAGCGGGGGCGGCAGCCGCCAGCTGATGTCTGGTCCAGGAGTCCCTGGCCATCCCCACAGATGAGGCTGTGACCCCGCCAAGCTTCCTGGGCTGCACCTCCTGGAAGGGGACCCCATCCCGTTGTCTATGTCTGAGCCACACCTGGACAAACGTGTTCTGCCTCTAAACCCTAAAGCTCCGTTTCCTCTGGTGTGAGAATAAGATCAGGAAGTCCTCACGCACCGTGTCCCCGCCCTGGCCACCCTGGAGTGAGAACAAAGCTTCCCCTTTCATGGGGTCTTTCTGAGACTCAGTGACATTCCCATGAGACCAGTGGCTACGGCCCGGGCTCCCTGTTAAAACACAAGTTGTCGGTGACCTGACCCAAGGGATATGCTAGTCTGATACCAGCCAGCAGCCCGCAGCCCGCGTGGTGGAGGCTAATCAGAGCTGCTCAGGTTACCCTGGGGAGTGCCGCCCTGGCCCCGGCCCCATCGGTGCACCTGGCTGTGCCCAGCCTCTAATCCAGCCAGACGGCGGGCTGCTTCCTGGAGGCCTGGGGTTCTGTGAAGGTGACCAGCAACTACCTGCAGGAATGGGGTCGCTGCGTGGGAGGCACTCAGGCCCCCAGTCCCTTTGTAATTGTTCCCTCAGGACACCCTGTAGGGCTTTTTGGAAAAATGATGCTGCCTACAACACAGACGGACCCTGAGGATATTGCGCTGAGTGAAATAAGCCCGCCACAAAAGAACGAATGCTCTGGGGTCCCACTTCCATGAGCTCCCTAGAGCAGTCACACCCCCAGAGATGTGGCCGGGCGCAGTGGCTCACGCCTGGAATCCCAGCACTTTGGGAGACCAAGGCAGTAGGATCACCTGAGGTCAGGAGTTTGAGACCAGCCTTGCCAACATGGAGAAACCCTGTCGCTACTAAAAATACCAAAAATTAGCCAGGCATGGTGGCACGTGCCTGTAATACCAACTATTCAGGAGGCTGAGACAGAAGAATCACTCGAACCCGGGAGGCGGAAGTTGCAGGGACCGAGATCGCGCCATTGCACTCCAGCCTGGGCAACAAGAGCGAAACTCCGTCTCAAACAAACAAACAAACAAACAACAACAACAACAAAAATCCAAAGAGATGTAAAGGGAGAGTGGTGGAGTCAGGAACTGGGGGATGGGAGGGGCAGTGAGTGTTTAACGAGGGCAGAGTTTAGGTCTGGGAAGACAAGAATGTTCTAGAGACGATGGTGGTAATGATTGTGTAACCATGTGAATGTATGATTGAAATGGTAAACTTTTACTACAAACATAAAATAAAATACAAATGCTGCTCACCCAAACTCTAGAACAGGAAATAATATTTTTTTTTCTTCAAAATGTAGATGAGAGAGGTGCTGCCAAAAATTCCGGACCTCTTCTTCTAAGCTTTGCACAAGAAACTTGCACAATAATTCATCAAAGTACTTGAAATATAAAAAATGAAAATGTTTGGGCCGGGTGTGGTGGTTCTCACCTGTAATCCCAGTGCTTTGGGAGGCTGAGGCGGGAGGATTGGTTGAGGCCAGGAGTTTAGGACTAGCCTGGGCAAAATAGCGAAACCTTGTCCCTACAAAATATTAAAATAAAAAAAAAATGAAAAAGAAAAAAGTGACTCTACTAATAAAATATTATTATTATTGTTATTATTAGTAGTAGTAGTATTATTAGAAACAGTGTCTAACTCTGTCACCCAGGCTGGAGCAGTGGCATGATCATAGTTCACTGCAGCCTAGAGCTCCTGGGCTCCAATGATCCTCCCACCACAGCCTCCCAAGTAGCTGTGACTACAGGCACGCACCACCATACCCAGCTAATTTCTTGTATTTTTTAGAGAACCAGTCTCGCTATGATGCCCTGGCTATTCTTGAACTTCTCTGGGGCTAAGTGATTCGCCCATATCAGCCTCCCAAAGTGCTGGGGATTACAGACAGAAGTCACCGTGCCTGGCATAAAATATGTTTTTTAAGAGTATGAAAATCACTTCTGTTTCACCCTCTAAAACAATGCAAGGATCCTCCAGAGTGTGAAGGAGCTGCTTGTGGCATCCCACAGTCGTTTGTCACCCATAAGAAAAGTCCATGCCCTTCCACAGCATCCAGCCCTCCTGCTGCCCAGCCCCACTGCTCTACAGAGCCCTCCACACTCACCCCAGGGTTCCAGCCTGCCCAGACCACTTCTTGCCTGGTCCTAGCTAGCATCCCCCTCCTCAGCCCAGGCCCCTCCCTCCCCTCATGCCCGTCACACCCCACCCATCCCCGGCACCCTAGTCCTCTTTCCAGAAGCCCCTGCCTGCAGGCTCTGCCATAGCCTCAGCCTGTCTGCTCCCCGAGCCCATTCCCCACCAGCAGCAGCAGTCTTGTGAGAAGCTCCTCAGGCCCTCCCCTCTGTCTCCTTGAACTGGGATGGACTGAACTATGTGTCCTAGAATAGACTGAACCATGTCTTTCCCATGCTCCTATGAGGACATCCTCATCCCCAGAGTGACGGTATTTGGAGATAGGGCCTTTGGGAGGTGACTACGGTTAGGGAAGTTCTGACAGTCGGGCCCTATGATGGAATTAGTGCCCTTATGAGAAGCAACACCAGAGAGAGAGTCCTTAAGAGCTGTCTCTGGCCGGGCGCGGTGGCTCAAGCCTGTAATCCCAGCACTTTGGGAGGCCGAGACGGGCGGATCACGAGGTCAGGAGATCGAGACCATCCTGGCTAACACGGTGAAACCCCGTCTCTACTAAAAATACAAAAACTAGCCAGGCGAGGTGGCGGGCACCTGTAGTCCCAGCTACTCAGGAGGCTGAGGCAGGAGAATGGCGTAAACCCAGGAGGCGGAGCTTGCAGTGAGCTGAGATCCGGCCACTGCACTCCAG
>NC_045446.1:4894554-4897685 GCF_002776525.5 Piliocolobus tephrosceles | reverse complement strand
TGTGCTGGTGCCCACAGCCTTTCAGCTGCAGTGGACCAAGGAAGCTCTGGCTTCCCTTCATTGCCTACTTTTAGGTTTTGTAACCATGTGAATGCCTCATCCACTGAAAAAATTAAACTTATGAACTTGCCAGAATGTGCCCCCGAGGGCCTGAAGCCCCCCTGTGCGGGGATGCTGCAGCTGTGCGTGAGTAAGACCCTGTATCTGCAGGGCCACCCCTCTACCACCCAACTCGGCACCCACACCCCTCAGCACCCCAGGCTCCTCTGCAGAGTGAGGCCCCTCCCCTCCACGGAGGCACTTCCCTGTCTCACAAGGGAAGAAGTCCCTGCGTGAGTACCACCTGACTGGAATCTCACAGGAGGAATTGAAAACCAGCGTCACACGCCCTGCTCCTGGCCTCCACCCCAGCCCGGCTTAAAGAAGAAAACCAACACATAGAAGGAGATGGCTATTTTGAGTGCTGGGAGCCAGTTTCTCTCCCTTTTCTCCCTTGTCTTCCTCCCCCTTTCCAAGGGCCCGGCCCCTCCTGGGAAGGCAGGGACAGGACAAAGACCCTGGGAGAGGGACGTGCCTGCCACGGCCCAGCCTGGGCCGCAGAGCAACCCAGGCGCCGGAACTCACCCTGGCATTGGCCTGGCAGGAAGGCCCGGCTGCCCGCTGGCCCGGCTCCTCCTGGGCAGCTCCGTGGGAATTCCCTGGGGGCAGAGCGCATTACAGGAAGCAGCCGCTGGGTGCAGGGCGGGCTTCTCTGGTTCCCATAGACCATCACCTCCCCCCGAACTGGAGCAGGCTTCCCGTGCAAGCCCATTTGGCCTGGAAGTAGGAAAAATACCGCTCCTATGGTTCTGTGTTCTGCTGGAGAAAAGTCTCTGGGGCCAGGCCGCACCCCCATCCCCGCTTCTCATCCGCCCCACCTACCCTGGCCGTCCCTCCACTTTCTCCTTACTTCCCCCCACTCAACCACACTCCACAGGGCCATGGCTGCTTTCTCTGAGCTGATAATGCTGGTGCCACCACACACAGGACCACCCTCTGCACCCCTAAGGGGACAATGGCCGGTTGCTGGGCTTGGTGATGGATCAGGGTCTTGTAAACCTTTTCTCTGCCTGCCCCCCTCCACAACCCACCGCAGACTGTGACCGCAATCCCAGGGCCTCTATGGGAGAAGAGAAGAGTGTCCCAGGACGTCACACACCAGAGCAGCACAATCTGCCAAGCCAATTCCTGCCCTGGTTCCACACCCCAGCCTCCACTGAAACCCCGGAGGCAAAGCCTCACTCTAGCTCTTATTCTTAGCATCGAACTTGCTCCCACTACGGTGGGAATAAGGTGCCTGGCACCGGCGCATGTAACCATGGGCTGGGGGCTCAGGCTGCAGGTTCATTCTGAGAACCCTCCACCTCCTTAAGACAGTTCTTGAGGATTTGGGTTTATGATGAGTGAGTCTTAGAGCCACCTAATTAGAGATAGGAAAGGCAGCTTTGCCAGGGCCTCCACTTGGGCCAGAATGTTCTGCTTTTAGATACATGGAACAATCACATCTCACTGGACCTGAGACACGTGAGGAAAGTGAGCCCCAGAAAGGCAACGGTGACTCTCGGTGGAGTGTATGGGGAGCAGGGACAAGGTGAATGGGGGTCCCGCATCTCCAGAGGTTGGGTGCTCTGGCCAACGCATGGCATCAGAAGTACCAGCAGCTATAGGAAGGGAGGCTGCATCTCCAGCCCCACAGGGGGGCCATGGGGCCAGTCCAGTCTGAAGAAGGAGCTGGGGACAGACCCTGAGGGTCAGCTCAGGCCTCAGAGCAGAGGACAGCAGGGATCATGATTGGTTTTCTTCAATCTCAGCCTCAGATCCATGCTACAAGAACAGGAGCCTAAAGGAGGCCAGGCTACCAGGTCTGACACTTGCACCTGCTCCCGGAAGCCAGCCTGGCCTCTGGAGGCCTGAGGACCTGGTGCCACTGTGAGGACCTGGTGCCAGTGTGAGGACCTGGTGCCACTGGCTTCTCGCTCTGGGCTTTTCCTTCTGGTTATCACTCTGCGGTGGAGACTGGTTTCCACTGAAGGGGCGAGGATGTTTGGACACCAAGAGAACCCTCTAGAAATTCCAGTGTTTTGAATTTCAAGCTGAGCTGGATTCCTGTAGTACTCAGGTTCACTGGAAGTTGGCACAAATCAACCTCCTGCTTACAATGGGCAGTGGGGAGGGGTCAAGGAGAGCCTCTCAGGAGGTACCAAGGGCATCTCAGACACCAGCGAGTGCTTGCAACACGTGTTGCTGAATGGCGTCTGGGTGAATCAGAGACACGAGGACTGCATTTCCCTTGGAATACACTCGGGCCTAATAATTACACAAGAAATCACTTGGCAAATCCATGTGGGGTGTTGCTGAACCCAAAACAGTCAAGAAGATGTTTGACGAATCCCATCCCTGGGCGTGGCCCATCGTCTCCAAAAGGGCAGAGGATGGCGTTAAACAACTGTGGGCCACGTGCTTGCAACCCACAAGGCCTGGCTGCTTTCAGAGTGTTTCCCTGCCCTTGAATATCCAGGAATGGAGTTCACCTGGAGGGAGGGGAATCTTTCCCAAGTGCTTCCAGAGGAATTGATTTTCTGATTCTCTGGTTCTAAAACTTCAACAGCATCCACTGGGGTGGAAACTGAGGTGAGGGGAACGTGGCGGGCGGGGTGGGCGGTGGCTCCTGGGGGACTTGTTAAGAAATATTTTGGATGATTCAATGACTCTCCGGACTATAAGGCTTTTGATTTTGATTAACCACCAAAAACACTCCAGCAGCCACAGTGAGATCACCGTGTGAGTGGGGCTGCTTCGCATTGTCATGAGAGTTCCATGAAGGCGCCCCGAAATACCACAGCGGCTTCCAGGAAATTCTCTGCCAGCATCTGCAGGCGGGAGACGAAGAGTTGCCTTGGGTGCCATTTCTGGGGCAAAGGCGACGCTCCACACCCCGCACTTGGCGCTCTGCCCTCGGCACCCCGCAGTCCTCGCTCCTCACGCCGGACTCCACACTCCGCAGTCCACACTCCACTCTGCGCTTCTCACTCTACTGTCCACACTCCACAGTCCACACCCCACACTCCACAGTCCGCACCCCACACTCCACA
>NC_045446.1:4875889-4894454 GCF_002776525.5 Piliocolobus tephrosceles | reverse complement strand
CCACACTCCGCAGTCCTCACTCCACAGTCCACACCCCACACTCCGCAGTCCATACCCCACACTCCGCAGTCCACACCCCACACTCCGCAGTCCTCACTCCACAGTCCATACCCCACACTCCGCAGTCCTCACTCCACAGTCCATACTCCGCAGTCTGCACTGCATAGGCTGCTGGCAGGGCCGTGCATGTCTCTGCTCAGAACCTTCCGCCCCAGAGCCCCAGCTCCTCTGGCTGCCTGGGTGGCCTCAGAGGGTCTAAACAGCCTTCCACGCTCCTTCACACTATACCCCTGGACTCGGGACACGCTTGGTGCCACACACTGTGCCACGTGGTCACCAGCACTGCGTGGCCAGATTTCCACAGGTGTCCACAACGCAGATGTGTGCTAAGGGTCTACTGTGTGGCAGAGACGCCTAGACAAAGAAGACACAGCTCATGGCTTTGCGTGACTTATGGGTGGGGAGACCCACCCACCTGGTCATGGCAAAGCCCTGAGAGAAGTGGAATGCACTGCCTTGTCCATCCCCCGCCACCCATCCATCCGTTCATTCATTCCATGAGTATGTGTTGGGACGTGAAAGACCTGCTTTCATCCCCTGTAGCTGCTATGACAAAGTCCCACAAACTGGGTGCCTTAAAAACAATAGACATTTACTCCCTCATAGTTTCAGAGGCCAGCGATCTGGAATCAAAATGTCAGCAGGGACAATGCGATATGGTTTAACTCCGTCCCCCGAAAGCTCGTGTATTGGAAACCTGGTTCCCAGTGCAGTCATCTTGAGAGGTAGGACCTTCAGGAAGTTTCTGGGCCGTGAGGATCCTGCCTTTGAGAGTGGATTAATCCATTCAGGGGATAAGGGATTCATGGCTTATGGAGGGAGTGGGGTAGTTATCACGAGAGTGGGTCTATGATGAAACTCAGTTCAGCCATATGAACTGAGATGAGCTCCCGGGCGTCTGAGGCCCTGTGTCCCCTCGGGACTCTGCAGAGAGTCCCTGCCAGCAAGAAGCCCCACATCAGAGGCACCCCTCAACCTGGGACTTCCCAGCCTTCAGAACTGTGAGAAATAAATATCTTTTCTTCATAAATCACCCAGGTAATTAGTGATAACAACAGAAAATGGACTAACACGGCCACACTGTCTCTGAAGGCTCCAGAGGAGGATCCTACCTTGCCTCGTCTGGCTTCTGGTGGTTGGTGGCGTCCTTGGCATTGCTTGGCTCATGGCCGAATAGTCTCCCCTCCAAAAGTCACGTGGCCTCCTCCTGTCTGCGTCCCTGTAATCAAATGTCCTTCTTCTTCAAAGAACCCATTGGATTTAGGGCCCCCCCTCCATTCTGACCTCATGTTAGCTTATTACGTCTTCTATCTGCACCCACCCTATTTCCATGGGAGATCCCTGAGGTCCTAGAAAGGCCATGGACTCTGTGGGGTCACCTTCCAGCCCCACACAGGCATCTTCCAGGAGCAGGCACTGTTCTAGTCCCTGCCGTCATGGACCTTGTATTTCCCATAAAGGAGATGGATTTGAAAACCATAATCCACAGGTAACAGAACTCCCGGTGGAACACAGCTCTATGGAGAGAATGAAGCAGAGGCGAAGGCTCCAGGGTGACGGGGACACCCTTGTCTGCAGGGCAGCCGAGGAAGGCCGCTGTGAGGCGCTTACAACTGCAGGAGGGTAGTGGGACCCCCCCAGGGGGAGGACTGCTCCGGACACAGAAAGCAGTCAGTGCCACAGGCTGGAATGAGGAGTGTGTCCGATTTCCCAAGGCCCAGCAAGGAGGCAGAGTGGTGACTGTGGAGGGACTGAAGGAGGAGGAGAGGCGGGCGGGGCGGCCACTACCAAGGCCCAGAGCAAAGCATTTTTCCCCACCATGATGCTAAGGACGTGGGAGTTGAACTGTGGGCTTGGGGGAGCCTCAGGGGGCCTTAAAAGGGAAGTGGCCTGGATGGAGTCTGTGCTAGGCCTGCCCTGACCAAGATGGGGAGAGCC
Organism: Piliocolobus tephrosceles; assembly: GCF_002776525.5. NCBI lineage: Eukaryota > Metazoa > Chordata > Mammalia > Primates > Cercopithecidae > Piliocolobus > Piliocolobus tephrosceles. The sequence goes on along the minus strand of NC_045446.1, from coordinate 4,892,456 downwards.
AGGTGAGGGGCGACCGGGGAGGAGAAAGGGCAGCTACGGAGAGGCTGGCAGCCACTGCAGGGTGAGGCTGAAGCGGGGGCGATGCGGGGTTCTGGACGCAGGTCTCGGTTGTACCAGCGGACCTTGTTGAGCTGCAGGATGGGACCATAAGAGAAACACCACGGGCAGCTATGAGGTTTGGGGCCTGAGCACCTGCCAGGTGGCTGTGCTATTGGCTGATGGGAGAGTAATCAAGCTGCAGATAAAACGCTCTGTGGTCGGCCGGGCGCGGTGGCTCACGCCTGTAATCCCAGCACTTCGGGAGGCCGAGGGGGGCAGATCACAAGGTCGGGAGATCAAGATCATCCTGGCTAACACTGTGAAACCCCGTCTCTACTAAAAATACAAAAACAAAATTAGCTGGGTGTGTTGGCAGGCGCCTGCAGTCCCAGCTACTAGGGAGGCTGAGGCAGGAGAATGGCGTGAACGCGGGAGGTGGAGCTTGCAGTGAGCCGAGATTGTACCACTGCACTCCATCCTGGGTGACAGAGCAAGACTCCATCTAAAAAACAAAAAAAAAAAAGTGCTCTGTGGTCACAGCAGAAACTGAGAGGAAACCTGCCTAGAGTCAACATTCAGGGAAAGGGAATTCTGAGCTGGGTTTTGAAGGATGACTAGGAGCACCCCACCGTGCCCAAAGTGAGCAGGTCCTTCTGGGGAGGGGTCAGCATGCCCCTGTGTCAGTCTCTGATGACAGCAGTTTCTGTCTCCTCTCCTGAGCCTCCAGCCCCTCCTCTCCTGAACCTCCAGCCTGTCCTCTCCTGAGCCTCCAGCCTCTCCTCTCCTGAGCCTCCAGCCCTCAAGGCAGGTCCTGTGTCACCAGGAGCAGCAGTGGGCAGGAAGAAGGGGGAACTGTGATGTTTGCAGCCTGGCCCCACTCTTAGCTGGCAGCATTGCCTTGGGCCCTGTATAAGGTTGGATTGTGTCCCCATAAAAAGTTACGTCCACATCCTAACCCCCGTGCCTGTGAATGTGCCCTTCTTTGGAAATAAGGTCTTGACAGATGTAATCAAGTGAAGGCCTGGCATTGTTCTGAGGAGAGGGAGATTCAGAGGCATATGGACACACCGAGGGAAGAAGGCCAGGCAAAGGCGGAGGAGGAAACTGGGGGAACGAACACTGAAGACTGCCCACAGCCTCCCACAGCCCCTCAGAGCCTCCAGGAGGAACCAATCTGGCCGACACCTTGATTTCAGACTTTTGGCTTCCGCAACAGTGAGAGAAGGAAACTCTGTTGCTTTCAGCCCTGCTGTGTGTGGAACCTTGTTTCAGCAACCCGGGACACTCACACAAGCCCCAGTGCCATCCTCTAGAAGACAGGCACAGTGCACACCACTCAGCCTCAGGCACTGTTCCACGGGGCAGCGTCCTGGGCTCCACCAGCACAGCTGGCACTTGTCTTGGGGGCCTCTGGAGCTGGGCCACTCAAAACGTGCTCAAGCGACCAGCCACATTGACATCACCTGGAAGCTTGTTAGACTGGCCCATTGGACCCAGTGAGCTGGAATGTGCACTGTGATAAGATCCCCTGATCTCCCCGCACCGCATGCTTTGAGAAGCTCTGCTCTAGGACGCAGAGCCTGAGGCCAGGACGTCGGTGCCGACCCTGGCTGAGGGAGGGATCAGCCGAGGTGGGGGAGTGAGGAAGAGGACCATGAAGAAGACACAGGCACAGGAACAAGAGGGGTCTTGGGCAGAAGCACCCCAGGTGTCCCAGCAGGAACCGTACCTCCAAGTGGCCAACAGAGACGAGGGAGGAGGGGGTTTGTCAGCCTGGCTGCCCGTCACTCCTCTCCCACTGTTAAGAGTTTACCCCCACGGTAGAGGGTGGCAGAGGATGAGGAGCGACTCCTCAATGGCTCCAGGGCTTTTGGGGTGATGACAGTGTTTTAAATCTTGAGGGAGGTGGTGGTTGCACAACTCATGAATGCAGTAAATACCACTGAGTTGTTCACTTGAAAATGATTAATCCATGTTCAATGAATCTCACCTCCGTTTTTTAAAAAGTTTATCTGTGAGATGCTAACCTCTCCTGCACTTCCGCGTGCTTCTCAGAACACCAGGTCCTGCACGCTGAGCCATGGCGTCTGGGTACCACCGAGGACGGAGAGGTGGAGTGCAAGGACACAATGGCAGAGTCGTGTTTGGTGACTGCTTTCTCGTTATCATCACCGTCCTCTCCGAAAGGTGAACCAGTTTCAGAGCGCATCTGGCAAGGTTCAGGCACCCGGGAGCATCCTCACCAGCCTACAGCCTAGAAGGGAGCCACCCCGAGAAAGAAGCATGGAAGGAAAGAACTGTGCAGCCGAGAGAACAGCGCCACACACGGTGGTGCTTCCAGGAGCACCAGGGTGTGATGCACCGCATTTATCATTCAACTTCGGGTGACTTGTGTGTCACAGGATTGCAGCTCACGCGTACGCCATGCCACCCTAAGTCAAAGGGAAGCTGGGGCAGGTCACTCAGCCTTTCTGAGTTTCGGTTTTCTTGTCTGTAAAATGGAAGTGACATCCACCTACGCAGCGCTGTTGGGGCCAACGAAAGTAGATGCCACTTCAAACCTAGCCCCGAACGCTTCCTATAGATAAAGCTTTATGGAAAATTAGTAGCTCACAGCCAAAAATTGCAACACATTAGAATAAAAGCTAGCAAAAGTAAGAGATGGCAGATCAAAACCACAAAGACTTCAAAATTGAAATTATCAAACCTAAAAAATAATATAAATATGTTTAATATGTTTAAAGAAATAAAAGCGAAACTTAAAACACGATCAGGGGATCCATAAGAAATGACAAACAAGTTTTGAAAAAAGACAGAATTTCTAGAAATGAAAAATGTAATTACTAAAATTAAAAACTCTCTGTGTGTTGAGTAGCTACATTGATTTCAGACAAAGTTGACTTCGGAGCAAAGAAAAGCTCCGGAATAGAAAGGGGCATTACATTCTGATAAAAAGGATCAGGCCAGGCACAGTGGTTCACGCCTATAATCCCAGCACTTTGGGAGGCCAAGGCTGGTAGATCATGAGGTCAAGAGATCGAGACCAGCCTGGTCAACATGGTGAAACCCGTCTCTACTAAAAATACAAAAATTAGCCAGGTGTCGTCACACCCACCTGTAATCCCAGCTACTCAGGAGGCTAAGGCAGGAGAATCGTTTGAACCCAGAAGACAGAGGTTGCAGTGAGTCGAGATCGCGCCACTGCACCCCAGCCGGGGAGACAGAACCAAACCCCAAAAAAAAAAAAAAAAAAAAAAAAAAAAAAGAAGGATCAATTCACTACTGACACCACAAAAACCCCAAATGTTTATCACCTAAGAGCAGAGCTTCAAAAGACATAAAGCTTGCAGATTGACAGAACTGAAAAAAGAAATAGGTAAATCCATAGTTAATACAGAGGAAACTTCAACACTCCTCCCTCAATAACAGAACTAATAGAAAATCGTCAAGGATAGAGAAGAACTGAACAATACTATTATCATCTGGATCTATGAGACTTTTAGAACATTCTGCCAACTAGGGGTGGTGGCTCTTGCCTACAATCCCAGCACTTTGGGCAGCTGAGGAGGGAGGATTGCTTGAGCCCAAGAGTTGAGGCTGCAGTGAGCTGTGATCACATCACTTCAACAGAGTAAGACCCTGCCTCAAAAAAAGAAAAAAAAGAAAAGACAAAGAAAATTCTACCCAAAAAAGCATAAAACATAGTTTTCGAGTGCACATGGAGTATTCACCAAGACAGACTATATTATGTCATAAAACAAACCTTAACAAAGGTAAGGGAATTTAAATTACACAAAATATGTCCTATATTGCAATTAAACTACCAATTAATAACAGAAAAATAAGATTCAAGCACTTGGAAGTTAAACACCACAGTTTGAAATAGTTTGACTCAAAGTCTCAAGAGAAACTGAAAGACATTTTGAACTCAACAAAAATGAAAATACAACATATCAAAATGCAGTTACAGCAGTGCTTAGAGGGAAATTTATAGTATTAAATGCTATTATATATAAGAAAAGAAGAAACATCTCAAATCAATAAGCTAAGCTTTTATCCGTAAGAAACTAGAAAAGGAAGAGAAAAATAAATCCAAAGTAAACAGAAGGAAGGAAGTAATAAAGACAAGAACAGAAATCAATGACATTGAAATCAGAAAAACCAAAGAGAAAAATCAATAAAACCAAAATATGGCTCTTCAATAAGATTCATAAAATTGGTGAAGCTTTAGCAAGCTAACAAAGAAAAAAGAACACCTCACAGACACTAATAATGATTGAAAAGAATACTATGAACAATTCTATACACCTAAATTCTACATCTTAGACAAAATGAATGAATTTCCTGGACACAAACTACCAAAATTCATCCAAGATTAAATAAATAACTTGAATACTCCTATAACTATTAAACACATTTAATTCATAGTTTTCTATTTGTTTTAAAAAAATAAATCTCCAGTCCCACACGGTTTCACTGGCTAATTCTACCAAACATTGAAAGAAGAAATAACATTGATTGTTACCCAGAAAATGAAAGATAAAAGACTACTTCCTGACACATTATATGAGCATTGCCTCAAAACTGGAAAAAGATTGTACTAAAAAGGAAAACTATAGACCAGATTCCTACATAAACATAAACACAAAAGTCTTCAACAAAATATCAGTAAATAAAGTCCAGCATTATGTGAAACACACCACCACCCAGTGGGGTTTATTCTCAGAAGGTAAGGCTGGTTCAGTACTCAAATATCCATCAGTGGAATCCACCTTATCAATGACCTGAAGAAAAACCATATGATCATTTCAATAGACACGGAAAAAGCATTTAACAAAATAAAGCATCCATTCATGATAAAGTTCTCAGCAAAATACCGATAGAAGGGAACTTCTTCAATCTGATAAAGGACATCCACAAAAGTCCTACAGCTAGCATCACGCTTAATACGGAAAGACTTTCCCCCAAAGACTGGGAACAAGGCAAGGATAGCCACTCTCATCATTCTATTCAACATCATAGTAGAAATCTTAGCCAATAAAATAAGGCAAGAAAAAAGAAATGAAAGGCTTGCAGATTGGAAAGAAATAAAACTGTCCCTGTCCTCAGGCAAAATAACTACACTGAAAATCCCAAGAAATCTGTACTAAAAAAAAAAAAAAAAGACTCCTAGAACTAATAAGCAGGTTTGCAAGATCCTAAGATAGAAGATCACCACACAAAAATTAATCTTATTTCTATATACGAGCAATGCAAAACTGGAGTGATTTTTTTTTTAATTTTTTGAGATGGAGTCTCGGTCTGTTGCCCAGGCTGGAGTGCAACAGGGTGATCTCAGCTCACTGCAACTGCCACTTCCTGGGTTCAAGCAATTCTCTTGCCTCAGTCTCCTGAGTAGTTGGGATTACAGGCACCTGCCACCACACCCAGCTAATTTTTGTATTTTTAGTAGAGACAGGGTTTCACCATGTTGGTCAGGCTGGTCTCAAACTCCTGACCTCATTATCCACCTTGGCCTCCCAAAGTACTGGGATTACAGGTGTGAGCCACAGAACCTAGCCTGTTTTTTTGTTTTTCTGTTTTTTGTTTTTCTTTGTTGTTGTTGTTGTTTATTTGGTTTCTTCACTTGTTTGTTTGTTTTTTGAGACAGAGTCTCACTCTATCACCTAGGCTGGAGTGCAGTGACATGATCTCAGTTCGCTGCAACCTCTGCCTCCCAGGTTTAAGCAATTATTCTGCCTCAGCCTCCCGAGTAGCTGGGATTACAGGCGCATGCCACCATGCCCACTAATATTTGTATTTTTAGTAGAGACGGGGTTTCATCATGTTGGCCAGGCTGGTCTCGAACTCCTGACCTCAGGTGACCCACCCGCTTCAGCCTCCCAAAGTGCTGGGATCACAGGCATAATCCAGCCAAATGGAGTGATTTTTTAAAAAGATTCCATATCACAAATTATCAAATGCAACACACACAATACTTATAAGAAAATTTAGAGTTCTAAATGATGAGTAATAAATCACATACAAGTCAGGTTTATCCCAGGAATACAAGCCTGATTTATGCAAGTCTGTTAATTAGATTTAGATCTATTACTTAGATCTAAAAATCTAATTAATGTAATTTGCCACAATAACAGATTAAAAAAGAAAAATCAAACGATATCTTAGTAAATGCAAAAGAAAGCATTCAATAAAAGTCTATATCCAATCATGGTTTAAAAGTTTTAGCAAAATAGGAATAGAAGGGAATTTCCTTCATCTGATAAAGAGTCTCTCCCAAAAATACCTGCAATAGCCATCACACTTGGAGAAAAGCTAAAAGCATTCCTGTTAAGACCACGTTCCAGGCTTTTCTGTATAACACCAAACTGGAGCTGCTAACCTGTGCAGTAAGACATGAAAATAAAATATAAAGGAAGAAAGATGCAGAGAAAACTCTTATTAGTTACAAATGAAAATACTGTCTACATAGAAACCTGAAAAGAACCTATGGAAAAGTATTAATAAGATATTTAACTAAGGTGGGTGGGTACAAAACCAGCATATAAACCTCAATCGCACTTCTATAAAGTAGCAACAACTAGCAAACACAAGTTTTAAAAAGATGCCATTCACAACTGCAACAGCAACAAACACGGGTATATGATGCGTACATATACGTAAATAACCTGGGAATAAATCTAACAAAGATGTATCCAAATTGAGTTTTTTTTTTTTTTTTGAGACAGATTCTCACTCTGTTGCTAGGCTGGAGTGGAGTGGTGCGATCTTGGCTCACTGCAACCTCTGCTTCCCGGGTTCAAGTGATTCTCCTGGCTCAGCCTCCTGAATAGTTGGGATTACAGGCATGCGCCACCACACCCGGCTAATTTTTGTATTTTTAGTGGAGACGGGGTTTCACCATATTGGCCAGGATGGTCTCGCTCTCTTGACCTCATGATCCCCCTGCCTCGGCCTCCCAAAGTGCTGGGATTACAGGCGTGAGCCACCGTCCCTGGCTGAGCATGTTTTTTGATAAAAGACTCCATATCATAAAGGTATTGATTCTCCCCTAAATTGTATATAGATTCAGCACAGTTCCAGTACAAAAAGAAATGCTTTCACTCTTTGATGTATTTCAGTGAAGTTCCATCATTTTCACCATAGAGGGATTATTACTCACTTGCCCTGTGATCTTGGACAAGATCTTGAGTTTTCTCAGCTGAGAAAACAAAAGGATGGGAACAGATGATCCCTAACGCCCCCTCCTGTGCTGAAAATCTAAGATCCTTCAGGAGGAAGAGGCAGGTGAGGCACATCTGACACTTCGGTGTGGCTCCTGCTGAGGGCAATGAAATGATAAACCAGGCTGGGGTGGGTCTAAGACTCCACCCGATGACCTTGGCATCTAACAGGAGGTAAAATGGAAAGCAAATCATGACACGTCCCAAACATTATGTAATCATTGTAAATAGCTTTTAAAGGATTACATAGACACGGAAAATATTCACGACATGTTAAGTGGGAGAAAATCGCACACGTCCTATAATTACAATTCTAAAGGCAAAGACAAGATCCAGGAGGCAAGGCTGCCCAAACTCTTCAAGTTTTACGGTTTGATCCTGTTGAGAAGCACAATAATGACCAATGAGGAGAAAGAGCATCAGTAAATGCTCCTGCTTTCTAAGTCCTCTGGTAGGAAGTCTATTTGCTTTGCGGAGTGAGGACTGGGGCATTGGGGAGTTCAGGCCAAGGATTTGGGGTAGCGGGTGTTTCAGGCCTAGGATTTGCTTCCTGGCGAGGAGCATGTGTCTGGGAGCCAGGGATGCTTCACCTTTGTGCCTGGCTCCTAGGAACATCACCAGATCCCTGTCTGTCTGTCTGTCTGGGACAGTGCACACGTTCCCAGCCCACAGGCCTCAGGCTGAGTTGATGCTCCTGGGAGCACTTTTACTTCCTGCCAAGTCTCTTCCTGTGTCCTGGTTGCTTACTTATCGCTGTCTCACCCTACAAGGCAAGCGCCCAAGGCCAGGGCTGAGTTTGCCTTGTTCAGAGCTGCGTCCCCAGCATTCCTGTCCACAGATGTTTGTTGAATGACTGAATGAATGTATGAGAATCAGAAGCACTGGGAAGGAGCAAAGGCTAGGGTTTTGGTAGAAAGTTCTAGATTAAGTCTGAGGGTGTTGGCCCTAGAAAGCCCCAAGGTCCCCCCCTCATGTCCTAGATCGTGGCTACCCTTCAGTCTGACAATGTCACGGGCCCTGGGCCGTGGCTTCCAATGTCAGGAAGAAGCCAGCCAGGTCCCAGCCATGTCTCCGGCCTTGACCTTGGGTTAGTCCTCTATATGTCAGATCCAGCCCCTCCGCTTAGGTCCAAGTATGTGAAGATGAAGTCAGTCCTTCCACTACCTGGCTCCAGCCCTTGGCCAGGCCCAACCTCAGGTAGACCTTCGCCAGACACATCTTCCCCTGTAAAAGCTCCGGAGAAACTTGCTGGGGCTCTGCCACCAGGCCCTTCCCCACCGCCAAGCCCCGCCCTCCCAGGGTCCACCCTCTGCCCTCCTGGGTCTTACTTTGAGGGCTCCCTGTTTCAGATGGTCCCCTGCGGTGAAGTCCTGTCTTGGCCAAAAAGGGTGCATGCACGGTGATCAAGCCGTGAGGCCTGGTTATGGATGTGGAGTGGGGGTGCCTGTGCTGGGGCCGGAACACAGCAGCCACGTTCCTCCGCACACGCACACAGCAGTAGCTGAGGTTGGCCCCATGCTGTCACGGGTGTTCTCACCTGTGCCTCTCCACAGTCGGGAAGCAGGAAAGTGAGGGTCATCCCGCAGTTCTAGATGAGGAGCTCAAGGTGATGGGACCGCAAGTGGAGGGTCGGGACCTAGAGCCCGGGCTCCCGTCTCCCTGCCCAGGGCCCTCCCAAGGGCGCAGCCTCTGTGCATTGCTGTGTTGCTGTCACCTCCCTGCAGGAGTCAGAGGAGAGAGGACGGCCCCTTTGTGCCAACACTAAGAATGAATGTATGGGAATCAGAAGAAGATGAGCAGGCCGAGTTGGTGACAGGGGCCACATTGCCCCACTTGCATGTCCATCCACTGGCCCCTGACTCCCCCCGCCACCATACCCCTCGCTGTCGCTGGCCCCACTCCCACCTGGGAAAGCAAGATTTGTGCAGGCCCCTCATTCCCCCGCTCCTGCCTGGCCAGAGCCCACCACTGCACCACAGGATAAACACAGAGGCTGCGGAGAGAGACGCTTTGTGTGTCTCATGAGGCTTAACAACAGTGGTGACCCCCGAGAAGACGCAATAAAAAAGACAACCTAATTTTGAAATTGGCAGAGGGATCTGAACAGACATTTCTCCAAAGGAGCTACACAAATGGCCAATACGCCCATGAAAAGATGCCCAACAGTGCTCCATGCATCTTGCAAAAAAACCTTTTTAAAACCCAGCTAGGAAGTTCAGAGTCAAATCTGGAATTTCACGCTGGCAACATTAGCTCAGGGAAGCAGTGGGGCAGCCCTGGGGCAGCTGGGCCATGCAGGAATGAGTGTCCCGCGAAACATCAGCTGTCAAAGGCCCAGCCGACCCGGGAGGGTCAGGCTGCTTCTGCCTCAGTGCCACCCTACCCTGGGCATCTTCAGGATTCCAGAGGGGTCATGTGCTCTGAGAAGCGACCCTAAATGTGGCGGAGGGATGCAGTGACCACCCAAAGCAAGCAGGACAGATCCCTGGAGGGCCGGCCCCTTGCCGTGGGTGAAAGGCACTTCTGGTCTGCTGTTCTGGGTCAGAAGAAGGGCTGAAAAACTGGAGCAGAGGACTGTTCGAGCCCTTCCCTGTCCTCGGATCCTCCTCCAGGGCTGCCAGTTGCTCTGTGCTCATTCCATCCATGCCTACGGGATCTGTCTCTGAATTTTCTTGCATAACCTGGTCAATCCAGGGGATGGAAAAAGGAAGGCAGAAGATTTGCCCTGAATCCTAGAAAAGAGTTCAAAAGTGTGCTAGTCTACCATTTCCCCGGGGATATTTTGTAGATAGTCCTCCCCACCCCCCACACCTTTTTTTTTTTTTTATTTGAGAGAGTGTCTCTCTCTCGCCCAGGCTGGAGGGCAGTGGCACGATCTCGGTCCACCACAACCTCCACCTCCCAGGTTCAAGCAATTCTCCTGTCTCATCCTCCCGAGTAACTGGGACTACAGGCGCCCACCACCACACCCGGCTAATTTTTGTATTTTAATAGAGATAGGTTTTCACCATGTTGGGCAGGCTGGCCTCGAACTCCTGACCTCAAGTGATCCGCCTACCTCGGCCTCCCAAAGTGCTGGGATTACAGGCGTGAGTCACCGTGCCTGGCCGATATCCCACTTTGCTAAAGGCTTGTGTGATCTAATATATTTGGAAAATACTAGGGCCATTTTTTTGGTCTTTTTTTAAAAAAGGCTTTTTGTTGTTGCTTTTGTAAGTCTACACAGATCCCTGAATATGCAAAACTGCCCTGGATTTTTCCAAGAGAAACATTTGCACCATTTCACAAACTCACTTTTTGGAGGGACTTTATCTCAGCGAACCACGAGGGATCAGTGTTCCATGAAAAATACATCAGGGAATCCCAATCTAGCCCTGTTCCTTCATCTTGCAGACGGGGAGACCAAGGCAAAAGGTTGCGGTAGACAGCCGATTAAGGCCACACGGAGAGCCAGGATGAGGGCCCTGGTCCCTAGATGGCTGTCTCTCAGTTCCTTCCCCTGTTCTTACATCATTGGCCGGGCTAGTGCACAATGAAAATGCAAGACCTCTTGTTCAAACCCTAGTAAGATTTCAAGATGGTGATCGCAGGACATCGCAGCAGGTGCAGGCCGGTCTGGGCACGCTCGGCTCGCCTGTGCAGCCGGCCCTGCTCCCTCAGCAGCCGGAAGGGCCCTAGCAGACACTACCCTAAGCACAAACCCGAACACCCCAGCTCTGCTCCTCACTAGCCCAGCAACCTGGGATACAGCACTCTGTCTCTCTGAGCCTCAGTTTCCACTTCCTGAAATTGAGGTTGTAATGCCACCTGTCTCACGACTGTGGAGGAGTGGTTGTACAACATTGCAAACAGAAATCAGGGCCAGACGCGGTGGCTCACACCGGTAATCCCAGCACTTTGGGAGGCCGAGGCAGGTGGATCACCTGAGGTGAGGAGTTCGAGACCAGCCTGGCCAACATGGCAAAACCCAGTCTCTATCAAAAGTACAAAAAAATAGCTGGGCGTGGTGGTACATGCCTGTAATTCCAGCTACTCAGGAGGCTGAGGCAGAGAATTGCTTGAATCCAGGAGGTGGAGGTTGCAGCGAGCTGAGATCATTGCACTCCAGCCTGGGCGACAGAGCAAGACTCAAAAAGCCTTATTCAAAATTTAAAAAGATCCAAGCCTGTGCCTAGAGGGGGCCAGGCCTGCCCACTTCTTGGATTCTAGAGCCTCAAAATACCCTCCGTCTTTGGCCTGGGGTCTTTGTTCACTTGTGTTGCTATAAAGGTATACCTGAGGCTGGGTAATTGATAAGAAAGAGGTTCATTTGGCTCATGGTTCTGCAGGCTGTACAGGAATCATAGTGCTGGCATCTGCTTCTGGTGAGGCCTCAGGAAGCTTCCCCTCACCTTGGCAGAAGGTGAAGAGAAGCTGGCAAGAGAGGAAGGAAGAGAGAGCAGAGGGGCTAGACCCTTCAACCACCAGTTCTCACATAAACTAATAGTGAGAACTCACTCATTACCAGGAGAACTCACCCATTACCAGGAGAACTCACCAAGTCATTCATGGGGGATCTGCCTCCATGACCCAACCCACCAGGACCCTCCTCCAAGTTTGGGGGTCAAATTCCAACATGGCATTTACAGAAGACATAGGAACTGTACCCAAAACATGGCAGCGGGATGCTTCTGAACACACTGAGGGCGACTGCTACCAAGGGGGCAGAGTAAAGTTACAATACCGGCCTGCAGGTTCACCTCCCTGTCCCAGGCACTTCACAGCGTCATTTCTGATTCCTGGGTAACACGGCCACAAACATAGAGGCCTAGACTCAATTCCAATCCATCTGCTCTGAGGGCTCCATCCCCTCCTCTACATGGCAGGTTTAGTTTCCCAGCTTACTTAAAGCTTCTCTGCACTAAGTAAACTCGGTGAGAAAGACAGTATGCCCAGTGTCTGGATACAGCAAGGGCTAAATGCATTTGACAGTTATTGCTAGTACCATTTTTTTTTTTTTTTTTTTTTTTTGAGACAGAGTCCTGTTCTGTCACCCAGGCTGGAGTACAGTGGCAAGATCTTGGCTCAGTGCAACCCCTGCCTCCTGGGTTCAAGCGATTCTCCTGTCTCAGCCTCCCAAGCAGCTGGGATTACAGGCACGTGCCACCATGCCCGACTAACTTTTGTATTTTTAGTAGAGATGCAGTTTGACCATGTTGGCCAGGCTGGTCTCAAACTCCTGACCTCAAGCGATCCACCTGCCTTGGCCTCCCACGGTGCTGGGATTGCAGGCGGCAGCCTCCGTGCCCAATCGGTATCATTATTAGGTGGTTATTTTGGGTGCTGTTTGGGACTTGTAGCATAATATAATTTTTCTCACTTATTTTTTACATGTATCACAGCACCACTGCTTTCCCACCATCACCTTGGGCAAGTCCCCTCACCCCTCTCTGCCTCAGTTTCCCGTCTGTGAAATGTCCCTCATGCAAGCACCCATCTCAGAGGGTGGCTGAGCTGATTAAATCAACTACTACAGGGAAAACTCCTGGGACAGCATTCGGCAGAAAGAAGATGTTTTGATAAATGTTGGCTATTCTTAGTATCGATGCCATGTGGAACAAGCTTACGAGTCTAACTGGGCGGCAGTCTTAGCTTGTTCGTTCACTCTGTGCCTGCATAGCTCATTCCCTAGGCCTCCTTAAGGACAAGCCAGGCACACATGGATGTGCTAGTCTGAGATCCTTTGGCCACCTGTCTCCTAGGGGGGTTCAGGAAAGGGTTCCATATGAACCAGCTGCATCCGGTAGACAGAGGCACCCCAAACACTGGTCTCACCACTGTCCTCCAGTGCTTTCTTGTCTGGTCTCCGTAGGTTCAGTGGAAATCTCTGACTTTTTCCTCTCACGTTCTGCTCCTTGCCTGTGTCTTAGAAATCATAACTCCTTCTCAAACGAGGAAGAAGCTAAGGCCACGTGGGCCTCTTCTGTCCTTATGAAACAACACCCGGAACCCAACAAAGCACTCTCTTTTCTTTCTCTGATTTTCCTTCCGCTCCCACAGCCTCTCCCACCACCACATCGGTCTGTTGTCTGTCACGTCACATCATCTAAGTACAAGGATGCTTTTTGATCTACCAGTTACGTGATAAGAATAAAGACTTTCCTAAAACGACTTTATGTGGTGCCGTTAAAAGAACACAAACCTAGAAAGTAATTTCTTCTGGGTCTCACACATAACGCCACATCTGGGAAATGACGGCTCTGGGGTTTCTCTCCCTCCCGGGTCCCTCTCAGATCAGCCCTGGATGCTGAGCGTCAGGGGTTGTGGGGGCAAGGGGGAGGGATGGGAAATGTATCCATTTCTATGAAAAATTGAACAAAAGACTCAGTTCTCCAGTGCGGCAATGAAGTGTGCAAATGCCAGCCTCAGCCAGCAGACATCCATCCGGGTACCTAAAGGCTTATTTTTAAGTCCGTGGATGTGTCTCATAAAAAAGGGTTCACCTGGTCAGGAAGTGGCCACGGGCTTTTTAGGAGGGCCAGGCCAACACATAAAGGGGAGGTAGAGGCACACATAGCAGCCTCAGAGCCCTGGCTCTTTGTCATTCCTGGGTCCAAGGCAAGGACCCTTCACTAGAGAAAGAGCCCCGGGGCTGAAGGGGCCTTGGAATCTGCAGCTGAGATGGGCCAGACAGATAGCCTTGGGTTCCTGCTCAATAGGGCTCTCCCAGTGGCTCCTGTGCTGTTGTCGGAGGTCCTGCCCCACACTCCCCTAACACGGGCAAAGAAGCCATGCACCTATAAGGAGATCCTGTGTTTTCCTGTGTTCTCTTCAAATGCTCTGGCTCTGCATTTTTTTTCTCTCTTTTATTCAGATGAAAATCACATGACATAAAAATTACCATTTTAAAGTGAAAAATTACTGTCTAGTCCCAAACCATTTTATCAGCCTCTCCAGAAACATCCATTCATTAGCAATTACACACCCTACCACCAGCCTGGAGGCCACCAATCTACTCTCCATCTCTATGGATTGGCCTGATCTGAACATTTCACAGAAATAGAATTGTACAGTATGTGGTCTTCTGTGTCTTTCTTTCTTTCTTCCTTTCTTTCTTTCTTCCTTCCTTCCTTCCTTCCTTCCTTCCTTCCTTCCTTCCTTTCTTTCTTTCTTTCTTTTCTTTCTTTCTTTTTCTTTCCTTCCTTCCCTTTCTTTCTTCTCTCTCTTTTTCTTTCTCTCTTTCTCTCTTTCTTTCTTTTCTTTCTCTCTTTCTCTCTTTCTTTTTTGAGACAATGTCTTGCTCTGTTGCCCATGCTGGAGCATACTGTCATGATCTCAGCTCACTGCAGCCTCCACCTCCCAAGTGTAAGCAATTCTCCTGCCTCAGCCTCCCCGGTAGCTGGGATTAGAGGTGTGTGCCACCAAACTCAGCTAAGTTTTGTATTTTTCATAGAGATGGGGTTTCACCATGTTGCCCAGGCTGATATCTAACTCCTGAGCTCAAGTAATTTGCCCACCTCGGCCTCCCAAAATGCTAGGATTATAGGCATAAGCCACCGTGCCTCACCTAAAAAATGTATATCTTAATTTTAAAATGTTGCTGAAAAGTGCTAACAATCACCTGAACCTTCAGCAGGTCCTAATCTTTTTGCTGGTTAGGGGCTCTTGCCTCGTTGTTGATGGCTGCTGGCTGATCAGGGTGGTGGTTGCTGAAGGCTGGGGTGGCTGTGGCAATTTCTTAAAATAAGATAACAATGAAGTTGGCTACCTTGATGACTGACTCACTCTTTCAGGGAAGATTTCTCTGTAGCATGCAATGCTGTTAGATAGCATTTTACCCACAGTGGAAATTCTTTCAAAATTGGAGTCATTCCTCTCAAACTCTGCCCTGCTTTATCCACTCAATGTATGGAATATTCTAAATCCTGTGTTGTCATTCCAACAATGTGCATAGACTTTTCACTAGGAGTAAATCCCATCTCGATAAATCACTTTCTTTGCTTATCCACAAGAAGCAACTCCTCACTCATTCAAGTTTTCTCATGAGACTGCAGGAACCCAGTCCCATCTTCAGGCTCCACCTCTAATTCTAATTCTCTTGCTGTTTCCACCACATCTGCAGGGACTTCCTCCACTGAAGCCTTGAAAGCCTCAAAATCATCAATGAGGTTTGGAATCAACTTCCAAACTCCTGCTAGTGTTGATATTTTCACCTTCTCTCATGAATCATGAGTGTTCTTAATGGCATCTGGAGTGATGAATCCTTTCCAGAAGGTTTTTAATTTACTTTCCCCAGATCCATCTGAGGAATCACTATCTAAGGCAGCAATAGTCTTGTGAGATGCATTAGATGTTTCTTAAATAATGAGACTTGAAAGTTGAAATGACTCCTTTATCCATGGGCTACAGGATGGATGTCATGCTTTCAGGTATGATTACATTAATGTCAACATTAATCTCCTTGCACATCTCTACCAGAGCACATGATTGAATGACCAGGTGCACCGTCAATGAACAGTAATATTTTGAATGGGATGTTTTTTCTGAGCAGTAAGGTCTCAACAGTGGCCTTAAAATATTCAGTAAACCATGCTGTAAACAGATACGCTGTCATCCAGGCTCTGTTATTCGGTTTACAGAGCACAGACAGAGTAGATATAGCATAATTGTTAAGGGTTCTAGAATTTTTGGAATGGCAAATGAGTGTAGGATTCAATTTAAAGTCATTAGCTGCATTAGCCTCTAACAGGAGAGTCAGCCTGTCCTTTGAAGCTTTGACTTCTTCTCTAGCTATGAAAGTCCTAGATGGCATCTTCTAGAAAGCTGTTTTGTCTACATTGAAAACCTGTTGTTTAGTGTATCCACCTTCCTCAATGATCTCAGTGAGATCATCTGGGGAACTTGCTGCAGCTTCTCCATCAGTACTTGCTGCTTCACCATGCACTTTTATGTTATGAAGATGGCTTCTTTCCTTAACCTCACGTACAACCAATCCTAGTTTCCTTCTTTTCTTCTGCAGCTTCCTCTCATCTCTCAGCCTTCAAAGAATTGAAAGCTGGTATGGTGGCTCATGCCTGTAATCCCAGCACTTTGGGACGCCAAGGTGGGTGGATTGCTTGAACTTAGGAGATCAAGACCAGCATGGGCAACATGGTGAAACATCATTTCCAGAAAAAACACAAAAATTAGCCAAGTGTGGTGGCACATGGCTGCCACCACACTTAGGAGGCTGAGGTGGGAGGATCAATTGAGTCTGGGAGGCGGAGGTGGCAGTGAGCCAAGATCAAGCCACTGCATTACCTCTGTTACTCCAGCCTAGGTGACAG
>NC_045446.1:4868599-4875489 GCF_002776525.5 Piliocolobus tephrosceles | reverse complement strand
GGGCCTTGCCTTGGGTTAGGCTTTGGCTTAAGGGAATGTTGTACCTGGTTTGATTTATCCAGAACACTCAGACATTCTTCAGATCAGCGATATGGCTGGTTCACTTTCTTATCATCCGTGTGTCCACTGGAGAAGCACTTTTAATTTCCTTCAAGAACTTCCTTGCATTCACAACTCGGCTAACTGGTGTAAGAGGTCTCGTTTTCTGCCTAGCTCAGCTTTCAACCTGCCTTCCCCACTGAGTTTAATCGTTTCTAACCTTTGATTTAAAGTGAGAGGGATGCAACTCTTCCTTTCGCCTGAACACTTAGAGGCCATGATAAGTTTGAAATATCACGATCATTTCCAAAATGTGACAGGGAGATACAAGGTTGAGCACGTGTTGTTGGGAAAATTGCACCGATAGACTTGCTCTACCCAGAGTGGCAAACCTTCAATTTATAAGAAACACAACATCTGTCAAGCACAATAAAGTGAAGTACAATAAAACGAGGTATGCTTGTATCAGTGTTTCATTTCTTTTTCATGGCTGAATAATATTCCATCCTATGGACAGAACACATTTTGTTGATCTGCTCATCCACTGGTGGACGTTTGTGCTGTTCCCACCTTTAGGCTGCTGTAAACAATGCTGCTGTGGACACTTGTGTACACGTGTTGTTTCAACACCAGTTTTAAGCTCTTTCAGGCATATACCTAGGAGTGGAATTGCTGGTCACAGGTCATTCCATGTTTACTTCTGTTATGTTTTTGTTTTTTCCTCTTTTGGCTCCATTTTCCCAAAACCTCAAGATGTTTCTTCCTCGGTGAGGTATCTTGACATGCACTCATTGGGGCCTAGTTGTGTTATTTGTACCTCTTTGGGGACCCACCTGTACCCTGAAGATGCTGGAGTTACTATTCCTAAAAAGGAAACCCCAGGTCTGCTCCCAGGTCAGGGCAGGGCTGCAGCTGGTGGGGGTGCCTTTTGTAGCTTTCAGTGCTGTTGCCTCTTGGATTCTTTGCCTTTGCTGTCAGGGGTCAGGTCGGGCCCAGGGAGGGTCTCCCTTCTTGCAGGACCCACTGCCTTCATGGATCATGACCCAGGACAGTCACCACTGCCACCCATTCAGGGCCTGTTGCGGTGGCCCCTCTGAGTCAAGAGCCACTGGAGTCACTGGGAACCTCCCAGCCAAATCAAGACTGCCCGTGAGTCCTCTGGGAGCCCTGTCCACCTGCTGACTTTGTTACCCAGGACATGAAGAGAACTCGGAACATATAAAGGCCTAGAGCCCATGGGCCTAACCATACTTTTTCTCCAAAGAATGGGAACTGTGCTGACAAAGGAGCCCAATTACAATGGGAAAGCAATGGGGGGCCAGGCGTGATCCCTGAAAGGCCTCTGTGTCATCATGGCAGCTCCCAGAGTTGCAGAGGAGGGAAGCAAATGAAACTTCATCCTCAATGTCTACCTCCTGATGGCCACCAGCCATGGCCCTGGGATTTGAAATGCAAAGGAGGTTCCAGTGCAGCGGGGCTGGGGGCTGGGTGTTTGGAGCAGGGACCTGGCTGGGAGTTTGGGCAAAGGTCCGCCCCACATTGCAATGACCAGAGGGATCAACAAGAGGGGAGCAGCAATTGATAAATAAGTTAGCAAATGCAAGAAGTCTAACAGTCACCTTCATCTGTAGCAAATATTTATGAGACTTTGCTCTGTGCAAGATGCTGTGCTGAGAACTCCACCTACACTGTATGGTTAAATTCCCTCAACAGCCCAGGAGGCACATATATTATTATCCCTATTTTACAGATGGAGAAACTGAGACTCAAAAAAGGTTAAATCCCTTACCCAAGTCCACATGGAGCCCAAATGCTTATCCACCAGGCCATGCTGCAGCCCATGGTCCAAAGTGCCGGTGACGACTCTGCCGTCATTCACCGTTTGATGATCATTCAACCATTGAACAAACACAGTTCAGTCTTCTGAAGGGCTGGTTGGCATCACAGACTATGGCAACAATAGAAATAAGTAGAATATAAAAAGAACAGATTTCTCAGCATTTCTTAAATTGTCATTAAAGATCAGAGGGCTCCTAGGAAATGAGGCACCCGAAGACGGTGTCCCAAGGTCGCCCTCTCCGGAAGTCCATGGTGAGGTCCCATGTGGCTGGGAGAGACCAGCACCCACGCTGTTTGCCAAGTACCCAGAGCCTGGAGTGCGAGGTCCACCCTCACCTCTCGGGGAGTGCAGCCTGAGAAGTCCCTCATCCTGTCTAAGCCGGTGCTTCCTTCTCTGTTAAAAGGAGGTAGTGCCCATCGTAAGTTGCACTGTGGCCCCTAAAAGCTATGTCCACGTCCTGACCCTTGGTCCCTGCAATGTGACCTTATTTGGAAAAAGGACCTTTGCAGTGACGTGAAGGCTCTTAAGAGTTGAGATCATCCAGGCTTAACAGGGTGGGCCCTAAATCCCCTGACAAGTGTCCTAGGAAGAGGAGAAACGAGGGGGAGGCCATGGGAAGAGGAGGCAGAGGTGAGAGTCATGCGTCCACAAGCCACGGAATGCTAGGAATGGTCGGCAGCCACAAGAAGTTGGGAGAGAGGCCTGGAGGACATTCCTTCCTGGAGCCTCCAGAAGGAACCTTCCCCGCAGACACCTTAATTTCAGGTTTCTAGGCAGCAGAACTGTGAGAGAAGAGATTCCTGCAGCTTTAAGCCCGCAGGTTTGTGGTCATCTGTTAGGACAGCCCCAGGACACTCACAGCCCCCCAGGACTCAAATGTGCACTCATACGGCATAGACTCATGTTGGAGCAGGTGTAGGCTCACGTAGGAGCATGTGGTCCTCCTGTCCTGGTAGGCTCTTGACTGTCTCTACCAGAAACCTCCCAAAAGTGCAGGTCTGCCCTTTGATTTAGAACTTCCCCCTTTAGGAATTTATCCCAAGGAAATGAGCAGACGACGTGCAAAGATGAATGTACAAGATCATCATGGCAGAATGATCATCATGGCGGGATTATTTAAAGTAGAAAAAAGGAGAAAACAGCTCCAATACACTGGTTAAATATGTTGGGATATATCTATTCCAGGGAAAACTATGAATGCATTTAAAGTGATCAAGTAGATGGATTTGTTTGACATGCAGAGATGTTCATTGTATATATATACATATTTTGGTGGCACAGAGTTTCATTCCTGTTACCCAGGCCGGAGTGCAATGATGCAATCTCAGCTCACTGCACCCTCCACCTGCCAGATTCAAATGATTCTCCTGCCTCAGCCTCCCGAATAGGAATGGGGTCACCATGCCTTTTTTATTTTTTTATTTTTATTTTTAGTACAAGTGGGGTTTCACCATGTTGGTCAGGCTGGTCTTGAACTCCTGACCTCAGGAGATCCACCCGCCTCAGCCTCCCAAAGTGCTGGGATTACATGCATGAGCCACTATGCCCAGCCCATTGTATATTATTAGGTAAATGTATGATTCTAATTATCTGACTTTTGGGAAAATGCAAAACCACAGAGACAATTACTAGATCACTGGCTGCCAGAGTCTGGGGGTTAGAAGGGATGATGAGGTGGACGGAGCACAGGGGAATTTTAGGGCAGTGAACCAATTCTGTGTGATACTGTAAAGGTGGACACAGCACATTATGCTCCAAACCCATAGAATGCACAGCACCAAGAATAAAACTTAATGTGAACTACAGACTTTAGTTAATAATAATCTATCAATACTGCTTCATTAATTGAAACAAATGTACCACAGCAATGCATGATGTTAATAACGGGGGAACTGTGTGCTTTAGAGGGAGTTATACAGGAGCACTCTGTACTCTCTGTTTAGTATTTTTGTGAATCTAAAAATGTTCTACACCCCCAAAACACAAGCAACTAAAGCAAAAATAAATAAATAAATAAACAAAGGACCTAGACAGACACTTCTAAAAAAAAAATGACACACAAATAACCAACAGATACATGGAAAAAATGATCATCATTACTAACAACCAGGGAAACACACATTAAAATCACAATGAGATACCACCCTACACCTGTTAGAACGGCGATTATCAGAAAGACGACAGATAACAAGTGCTGGTGAGGAGGTGAAGAAAAGGGAAGCCTTGTGCACAGTGCTAATGTAAATTAGCACAGCCATTTTGGAAAGCCGTATGGCGGTTCCTCAAACAACTGAAAACAGAACAAGCATGTGATCCACAATCCCACTTCTGGGTAGATACCCATGGGAATTGAAATCCGTATGTTGGAGAGGTGTTTGCACTGCCACGTTCATTGCAGCACTATTCACAACAGCTAAGATACAGCAGCAACCTGGATGTTCATCATCAGATGAATGGATAAAGACACTGTGATACATATACACCACCGAATACTAGGCATCCTTTAAAAAGAAGGAAATCCTGACATTTGTGACAACGTGGATGAACCAGGAGGATGTTACGCTGAGTGAAATAAGCCAGGCACACAAAGACAAGTACAAATACAACATGACCTTATATGTGGAATCTAAAAATGTTGAATTCGGCCGGGAGCAGTGGGTCACGCCTGTAATCCCAGCACTTTGGAAGGCTGAGGCGGGAGGATCATGAGGTCAGGAGTTTGAGACCAGCCTGGCCAACATCGTGAAACCCTGTCTCTACTAAAAATACAAAAATTAGCTGGATGTGGTGGTGGGCACCTGTAATCCCAGCTACTTGGGAGGCTGAGGCAGGAGAATCACTTGAACCCAGGAGGCGGAGGTTGCAGTGAGCCGAGATCACTCCACTGCACTTCAGCCTGGGTGACAGAGCAAGACTCTGTCTTGGGGAAAAAAAACAATGTTGAATTCATAGAAGTAGAGGGTAGAACAGTGAGTACCAGAGGCTGGGGGCCGATGGGGCATAGATGAGGCAAGGAAAGATATTGATCAAAGGCCATACAGTTTTCATCAGGCAGGAGTAAGCTTTAGTGATGGATTACATAGAACGGGGACTATAATAACTAATCATGCACTGGATATTCCAAAACTACCAAAAGAGTTGGTTTTAAATGTGTTCATCACAAAAAGGTAGTAAGTATATGAGGTTATGAATTTGTCAATTAGCCTGATTTAATCATTCTACCCTGTAAACATATCAAAACATCACATTGTATCCCATAAATATATCTGCAATGATTGTTTGTCAATTAAAAATAAAATTTTAAAAAATGAAAATATTCTAAAATAAAGACGATTAACTTTTTAAAAATAATACATCTTACAAAAAATGCATATTGAATTATCTCACTTTTTGAAGGAAATACATATCTTTCTGCAAAGAACCTGGATGCCAAGCCCCCAGGTGAAGGCAGCCCACCTCTGTGTGCTGTGATTCCAGCTGGCTGTCCTTCTGCTCACTTTGTTTTCTGATCTTTTGAGACAAACAAGGACTACTTCGGTAATAATCTTGTGTTGACTGACTTTGTAAAACATTTGAAGGTTTTGGTTTTTGTTTTTGTTTTTTTTTGAGACGGAGTTTTGTTCTTGTTGCCCAGGTTGGAGTGCAATGGCAGCTCACTGCAACCTCCGCCTCCCAGGTTCAAGTGATTCTCCTGCCTCGGCCTCCCAACTAGCTGGGATTACAGGCATGCACCACCATGCCCAGATAATTTTGTATTGTTTTAGTAGACACAGGGTTTCACCATGTTGATCAGACTGGTCTCAAACTCCTGACCTCAAGTGATCTGCCCGCCTTGGCCTTCCAAAGTGCTGGTATTACAGGTGTGAGCCATCATGCCCAGCCAAATGTTTGAACTGTTAGAACTTTATCCAATGCCTGTATGCATAAAATTTGAAGAATCAAATATTTTGACTGGCGAAAGTTCTTCAGAGTAGAAAGGATAGTGGCCACACACCTGGCCCTTAGGGTTGGACTTGCACCCTGGAGACTGGAGACCTCAGACCTGGTGTTGTGGTCCCAGGCTGAGCTGCTTCCAGCTGGAGCACACCCATCCATGGCCTCAGGCTGCCCAAGGGTTTGTGCAGCTCTTGGAAATGTCAGGAATGTCCACCTGTCCCTGCAACCTGCGGGTCATGCAGCTGGTATTTCCTCAGCCCTTCCTCGAGGGCCCCCCCATGCCCTCCAATCACAACCCCAGCCCTCAAGGTGGCTGGCATGTCCCCCGGCAGACCTCGCCCATCACATAACCACCCTTGCTCACCCATCATGGGCTACACCTGGTCACGTCACAAAATACTCCACACAAAGAGAGGCCTCAGTGCGGGGAACAGGCCCCACTTGTTCAGAGGAACTCAGTGAGGACAGCGGGGTCGAGTCCCTCGGCTGAAACTGTTTCCAGCGGGGCCTGCTAGTGCCCGACCTCAAAGGTGTCTGCAGAGCAACTCACATTGGCTAAGAGCAAACAAAGAACTCAGACACGAGAAAAGGGGATTTCATCCGTACACTAGAGACTGGTGTGTGTGTGTGCACTGCGTATGGAAACCTGTGTGTGTGTGTGTGCACTCCATGTGGAAACCTGGGTGTGTGTGCACTGTGTATGGAAACCTGTGTGTGTGTGTGCACTCCATGTAGAAACCTGTGTATGTGTGTGCACTGCATGTGGAAACCTCTGTGTGTGTATGTGTGTGTGCACTCCGTGTGGAAACCTGTGTGTGCATGTGCACTGCGTGTGGAAACCTGTGTGTGTGTACACTGCGTATGGAAACCTGTGTGTGTGTGTGCACTTCATGTGGAAACCCGTATGTGTGTGTGCACTGCGTGTGGAAACTGTGTGTGTGCACTGCATATGGAAACCTGTGTGTGTGTGTGTGTGTGTGAACTGCATATGGAAACCTGTGTGTGTGTGTGCACTGCATATGGAAACCTGTGTGTGTGTGTGTGAACTGCATATGGAAACCTGTGTGTGTGTGTG